>NW_020837950.1:44953204-45021505 GCF_003676395.1 Aethalodelphis obliquidens
GGAGAGACGCCGCGGATGTGCATCGCCAGAGCTGCCGTTGCAGCATGGATCACTGACTCATGGCCAGGTGCTCTGGTTGGTTACCATGCCCTCGGGGACAGAAAATAAGGTACAGTACCTGACTATGAACTGCCTTTTAGCACTTCACAGGCTGAATGGAATCCATGTGGGAGGTAAACTGTTGTCTCTGAGCAGCTTTCAGCTCCCTATCTGATGTCTGCTTTAGTTTCGTACCATGTTTTCCAAGCTGAACGCTGTTTTAGTGTGGATTTGGTGGGAATCTGTTCCCACAAAATCATGGGCCAATGTTTCCTCCTACAGGTACATTCTTTGACTTTGATGTATCAATGAATACAGTTGTCTTGTGTGAAACACTATTTCCATTTGACACGTTCTTCTTTCCTAGCTCCCTTTCAAATAATAACAGCAGTGACCAGGTATTTAGTGTTTTCTATGTGTCAGATCGTGTCCTAAACGCTTTACATGGACTATCTTGTTTTCTTCTTACTAAAGCTCGAATAACCAAGAGCTATGATTCTCATTTTTCAAATGAGGGAACTAAGTTTGAGAGTTTAAGTGACTTGCCCAATGTCATGTCACTAAGAAATATTTACCTTGAGATCTTTGTAACTTAAAATCTACAAATTTGGGAGAGTGGAGTACTTCCTAAAAGGCTGCCTGCATAGGATCACTGTTTCTTTTACTCCTAACACCTGGAGTTTGCTTTTTTTTCCTGAGGCAAGTGGCAGCTGTGTTGACTCACCCCCACCTGCCATTCCATCACTTATTTGTGTTATCAATACCCCCAAATTGCCCCATCTGGACTCTCGGCCCTCTTGATCGCTACTCTGTTTGGAATCAGTCAGTATAATACTTGGCTGATGACTTTGACCGAGAGCTTTGAGCGCCTTTGCTAATTCAGCTCTTGCCAGAGTATTCTAACTGCCCACCCGTGGAATTCTTGGCTCCTAGAAATAATTTAGAATGTCTAGAAAGTGCAAGTGCCACAACGGATAGTGCCACAGGTTGCATTAAAGACCCTCATCCGTGGAACATTCACATCCATGAACTTTGTTCAAGCTCTCCTTCACTCTTTATGTACTCAGGGGTAGGAGCCACTGAGACGAGGCTATGCCCCCCTTCTTATCATCCAAGCATGTTTAATGTCACATTTATAATGATAAATGAACCTCGATAAGACTACACATTTCCATGAAATTTTAGGAGCTAAGTTATTGTGTGGAGTCAGGAGAATATAGTCACAATATGCAGTGAAGTGAAATAAAATAAGACAGAACAGTAAGTAAAGTAAGTTCCCATTTTAAAAAATGTGTTTATTTACATGTGTGAATAGGGAAAAAAATAACTGGAAGCATTTGGAATACTGACTTGTATGTGCCTCTCTCCGTAGTTTTTCTAGAGTATCGTGTTCATATTGTTTTCTTTTAAGCATTGCATTTACAATCTGGGACAAAAACTGGCCTCTTAATTTATCATTTAGAACTAGTAGTGCTCCAGCTTTGGGATATTATCTTTAAAAAGTATAGTTTGTTGCAGTTGAGTTCTACTCTTTCTTGTTTGTTTTTTTGTTGGTGTCATCAATGTTTTTAGATGTTTTGTATTTCTAAGAAACTCTTTCAATCCTGAAGAGTAAAACACACCCACACCCCCAAAATAAACCAAGAGCTTCTTTCAATGTGCTGGAACTGTTCTTGAAACAGATTAATGCTCTAGAAGATGAGTAAGGCATTTGGCTTCTGGCCACATGACTGATTGGGAGATCCACGATACTCTCCTGCTACAGACCACCTGGGTCCAGAAATAGACAGACCTGGAGCAACCAGGAGCGGTGGAATACCGGTAGGGCTGGGGAAAAGGATGATGGGTCTATGTTTTGCTATGTTTTGAATGTTAGAAGTGTACGTAGGCTTTAATGGTCAGATCACATACACAGAGGATAAAATGATTTTGATTTCTTCGCACTGAGTATCAGACCAACAAGTAACAAAGCTCCGAAAAGGTTTCTTGTAAAGAGTTTCAGCATTGAAATCTTTTAGAAATACTATATATGAAATGAATATATACATTCTAATTTACTTTTAATTTCATAATGGCACATTATTAGTCTATTCAACAAATATTTTTTGAATACATACCAAGTGCCAGGCTCTCTGCAAAGCAGTGAACAAAATAGACAAGGTCCCTACCCTCACAGGCTTATAGTTTAGACCTGTGCTCATCAATAAATATGGTAGTTACTGGGCATGTGTGGCTACTGATCACTTTAATATGTGGCTAGTCCAAATTGAAATGTCCTATAAAATGCATAGTGTATAGGGCTTCCCTGGTGGCGCAGTGGTTGGGAGTCCGCCTGCCGATACAGGGGACGGGGGTTTGTGCGCCGGTTCGGGAGGATCCCACATGCCGCGGAGCGGCTGGGCCCGTGAGCCATGGCTGCTGAGCCTACGTGTCCAGAGCCTGTGCTCCGCAGTGGGAGAGGCCACAACAGTGAGAGGCCCGCATATCACACACAAAAAAACAAAAAACAAAAAAAAATGCATACTGTATAAATGTATAAAATGCATACTGGATTTTAAACAATTGATATGGAAAAAAGTTATATATCTCAACTTTTTATATTGACTACATGTTGAAATGATAATAGTTTGGGTATATTGGGGGAAAGAAAATATATTAAAATTCACTTCATCTGTTTCTCTTTACTTTTTTAATGTGGTGACTAGAAAAATTTTAATTACATATTCAACTTATGTTATATTTCCGTTGGACAACGCTGGTCTAGACCAAGGGTTCTCAAAACTCCCTGTGCTCATAATTATATGAGAAGCTTTAAAAATACAGATCCCCAGACTCCAACCCCTAGAGATTCTTATTCTGTCTGGGCTGGGGCTCTAGTGCTGGCGTTTCTTTTTAAAGCTCCAAGTGAGACAATGTGCAGCTGTTCCAGGGGCTGAAAGATACACAGAGTCTACCGAGCCTCTGCCCCAGCCATCTGGGAGATAACCACCTTGCCACTCTCTGATGACCATCCTCCCTGTTTGTGGTAGTTTTAAACTATGTCCGTAAATTGATACCTCTCTCTTCAAGAGGTGGAGCTTACTTTCCCTCTTCTGTGTGAACAGGACTTAAGGACCGGCTGCTAACAAATGTGGCCGAAGTGACGACATGTGACTTGAAACTAGGTCGTAAAAGGTATTGCGGCTTCCTCCTCCCTGTCTCTGTTTCTGTCTCTGTCTCTGTCTTTCTCTCTCATCACTTATCCTGGGAGAAGCTTGCTGCCATGTTGTGAGGGCACTCAAGCAGCCCTACAGAGAGGTCCACAGGGTGAAGAACAAAGGCCTTCTGCCTACAGCCAATAGAAACTTGCCAGGTAGATGTACGAACCACCTTGGAAGGATCATTTAACCCCAGCCAGACCTTCAGATGACTGCAGCCCTGACTGACGTCTTGACTGTAAACTCAAGAGAAACTCTGAGCCAGAACTACCCCGCTAATAAATCGCTCCCAAATTTTTGACCCACATAGGTGGAGTGAGATAATAAATGTTTCTTGTTTTAAGTTACTAAGCTTTAGGGTAATTTTGGTACAGCAATAAATACCTAACATGCTGTGGCACTGGCCTCGCTGTTCCTCACCATTGCCACACCAGGGCCATTTGCCAATGTGAGTAGCCCCAGAAGCTCAGAACCATTTGAGAGAGCGCTGCAGGGCACTCCCTTTCAAGGTGAGTGTCCAGTGACCACAGACAACCTTGCCTGAGCACCCAGAGAGGCACCTCAGTGCTGGCACCAGTGATCACACGGTCCAGCTGCCTGGGAGCCACAAACAAAGCTGTAACTTTGACGCCTTGCTGGTGGTTACACAGCATGGCACTTGGTGAAAATATACCAGGACAACTTTCTGTGTCCTTGGACCTCTGCTATGGGCATGAAATTTAGTGTGTCTCTACCTTCCTCTCCAATCTGTTTTCACGTTCCTCAGTCTCCATCCTAAAACAAAATTCACCTTCGAAAACAGGGCTGCTTAAAAACACGCACGCATCGTGCCCATTTCTACTCCTGACGGCAGTCTCCTCTGCCCCAGCCCTTTCTCACTCCCACCTACGTTCTCAGACCCACAGCTACACCTGCCTACGATTACGGTCTTTCAGGTACTTCTGGTATTATTATACATCTCCACTTCCCTTTGCCTCCCCCCGGTAATCCCACCGTCCACATCCCCTACAGTCCCTGGCACAAAAACAGTCCTCTGGAGGAAAGAGTACAGTGCACACTTCTACACAGGCTTTTCTCCCTGGAGGAAGCAATAAGGAAAGTGTCTTTGTCAACTGTAGAAAGAGCTATTGTAGATTTGTGGTCTTGGTCAAGAAATTCTGCTCTAGTTCGTTTGGTAATAACGACAACAGTAAAGTAATAATGCTTAACTTCCTTTTCTAACACCATTATTTTATGTTAAATTCCTTCAACATGAAGTTCTTTAAGATTTATAAGGTAAAAAGTTAGTTTCAACTCACTGGATCCCCCAAGTTGCTCTAAAATGAACACCTAAGTATCAACATTAATCAAACGCCTCATGCCTTTCTGCAGTGCAAAAGTGGAAACAAAGATTACTTTATTCCTAAACTTTTTTTTTTCCTCCATGTTTTTGCCTGGCTTGAAATCAGACTTGGTGTTCTATAAAGGAGCGATTAAGTACAGACTTCTGTTTTAACAGGATGTACTTAAGGCAGCCAAGAGCATTCTCCCTGCATTAAGTTGAAAGGTCTAAATCAGAAAGAAAAATTGATTTCTTGTATTGACATACGTGTCACTTATTGTTACAAGGACCTATCCATGTAAGTGTAGGACAATTCAGCCTTGCATGAATATTCAGGTTCCAACGCAAGTGCATCTGACTCCAGGCTGTTTGTGTCTGAGTCTTCCACTTTGCTGTCAGAGGTGAATTCACATTTCTGCCCCCGAAAACACACACTTTTTAAGTGTTCTTCTACGTGGTGCCTCCTTCCTACTGTCTTCCACCCCAAATAGATAATCGGTGTATTTCAAAAGGTGCCTTGTTATAGACAGGATAACTGAACGCCCACCAGCTTGCATTCTGTGCTACAAGGCTTCACTCCCTATAATAACAGACAAAGGAGGAGTCCGCTAATGATGTTTACCCACCTCGGCTTGTGTTTGTCTAATGTTTAAAGAATGGTTTTGTTATCTTTAGACATTCCTGAACAATCGCTCTCTCGGAACATCAAGCACACGGAACGAGAGGTGAGGGTCAGGATGGGGGAGGGAGACGAGACAGCGAGGCTTCCTGGTCCAGCCCTCCCTGCTAGTTCAGCGCCATCTAGTGGGAGATTCCAAAGCGACTTCAGGGATGAGAAAGCTCAGCGTGGTCCTAAATTCAAGGAAGACCTTATATCCATCCTCACACATGGCATACAATCACCGTACATCTTGTGTGGCTTACACACATTTTGAATTATACGCGACAAATATTTGACCTTACTGTTTAGTCTTACTTTGTCTCTAACCTGAGATCGTTGACTCCTTAACTCTCTCTTGATGTGCGGGCAGGGAATGCAAATAATACTAAGATAATCAAAGCGAGCAGTGCCTGGGGAAAAAATCACAGAGAGCATTCCAAAGTTAGACAAAATAAAATAAAAACGTTCTAATATGGCTCTTTATTATAGTTTTATTATCTTTCAAGGCACATTATTGTAAAATAAACTTACAAGTAAATTTTCTAAATAATTGACATTTTAAGCACCATGATGCTTAATGATATTATTTTCAGAGGAATACTGAAGAAAATTAAACGTTCCTCCATGACCCAGGGTTGTTTATTATGAACATCATTTACTACAAAGTCCTCAAGAACAACCGTAACATGTGGAACTGTTTGCCCCACGCAAAATGGCCCCTATTCCTGTTAAGTTCTTTTGTCCTCATTTCATAGATTTTCTTCCCACTTACTTACAGCAATTCTCCATTCTTATAGCACCCTGCTGCACCACAGTTCTTAATTGCTTACTTATTTTAAGCTTAATGGTAGGTAATCATATAGCTAAATTTAGTAGAAGTGTATCTAAATTAAGAGTGAGACCCTCTATGACTCATCTTTGGGTAAAATGTTACCTCTCCTAATTAATGGAATCTGTAACAACACTTTTGTCTTTTTCCACATTACCCTGAGCTGTCAGATGTCTTCCAGAAAACTGAGGTGGCTGAATGAATCACATTCAAATAAGTTAAGAGCGACAGATTTTGGTATACTATTGGTTAAGGGAAATCTACCAAAATATATATTCACACAGAAAGAGGTCCAATTCAACTGGTACAACGACTTAAGGAAATAGCATATTAGATGAGCCCGGTAGTCCTATTGTGTCGATGAAATGAAATGTCATGTCACTGAAATGTTAGTCAGTTCATGACTAATTTTTGGATTGTTTCCTTTTTGAAACCAAGTGTTTAAGTGAGAGCTAACTGGACATTCTTTCTACTTAGTCTCAGATTCCTTTTGATGGGAAGGTGTAGCAGCTGACATAAGCTAAGAAGATAGTTACTTATTATCCATGACATTCTAATCCAGTTCTAAGATGGCAAATGGCCCCCTAGAAGATGAGAATGGTTGTATGTTGCCTCTACTTGTAGGTTAGAACATTGGTTAAAACACGCTAAGAGACCAAGATCATGACTGTGACTCCCCTCCCCAGGAGCAGGTCCCATTCTGTGAGGTCTAATGTTTATATCACTTGGAGAGCTCTCTTTAAGAAAGAGAGTACAACATTACAATTAGGTAAGGAAGTAATTATTTAAGAATACTTTCAGGGCTTCCCTGGTGGCGCAGTGGTTGAGAGTCCGCCTGCCGATGCAGGGGACACGGGTTCGTGCCCCGGTCCGGGAAGATCCTACATGCCACAGAGCGGCTGGGCCTGTGAGCCATGGGAGAGGCCACAACAGTGAGAGGCCCGCATACCGCAAAAAAAAAAAAAAAAAAAAAGAATACTTTCAAAGAGGTGATAAACACTATAAATATCACAAAATACAAATGAACAGAATGATTTTATTAACTACCTGACACTTCTACAATATTTTTTCTACCCTCTTAACTGCATACTCTTTGATTACCTCTTTGAATGACAATTTTGTTGTACACTTTTTAATAAAAACAATGAAGTATACCTTAGTCTTTCCTCTAGCATTGGAGATTTTGGCTTGGCAAACATTTAGAAACAATGGGAATAAGGATGCTCCCTATAAATGAAAATGTGGAATCTCTACTGATGGATGAGTTTCACCATTTGAAGTCAGTAAACCAAGAGGATATCAGTTAATGTGGGAGGATGCAATTGGGGTTATTTTAGAAATGGTTTTGGTACCTTCAATAAAAGGAGGCAATGTAGCCCAGTTTTTAAGAGCTTGGGCCGCTTTCAACTGTGTGACATTGGCAACAATCTCTCTGCACTGCAGTTTACTAATATCTAACTCATGAAGCTGTTGGGAGGATTCAATGAGAAAGTAAATGTAACATACTTAATGCAGGGCTTGTTTTGTTGTTGTTTAACTTTGTTTCTGAATTGTTTTGCCTTGAATATTAACAGTGGTAAAAAAAAAAAAATTAAAGTAAAAATAAAAAACTCCCCCCAAGTGATGCTGAGCCACAGTCAAGGTTGGAAACTACCACATGTGTACCAGGAATTTAGTCATTTTGATGGGAGATGACTTGGAGGTGAGGTGAGAGAGAAAACAGTAAAATAATTCCTTATACAGTGAAGAAGAAATATATTCATTTTAAACCAGGCTTTACAGCCACAAAAATGATGGATTTGAAGACCCATTCAGGGCTTCCCTGGTGGCGCAGTGGTTGAGAGTCCGCCTGCCGATGCAGGGGACACGGGTTCGTGCCCTGGTCCGGGAAGATCCCGCGTGCCGCGGAGCGGCTGGGCCCGTGAACCATGGCCGCTGAGTCTGCGCGTCTGGAGCCTGTGCTCCGCAACGGGAGAGGCCACAACAGTGAGAGGCCCGCGTACCGCAAAAAAAAAATAATAATAAAAATAAATAAATAAAGACTCATTCAATTATGCTTCCAAATCTCAAAAAAAAAAAAAGATTTAAAAAATGATTTAGATCAACAATATTAAAATCAAGTCAAATGTATCTGGAAATTGCCCAATTTCTAGTACTCCAAGGCTGAAGTTTTTCACTATAAAATGCGCTTTTAAGGGGCCTTGAATGTGAGGCAGCACCCAGTGTTTTGTTCTCTGCATAGGACAGGCTTGGGCGTCAGGCAGATCCATTTCTGGGTCCGAGTTTTGCCACTCACTCTCCACGTGACTTTGGGGAAACGATTAACCTCTCCAGAGTGGTTTATTTTTCTATAAAATGAGACTATGAATTGGATCTGCCGTATACCTTTGCTACAAGGCTTGAACAGGAGTGAATGGCATGCTTTAGCACAGTTCTGACACGTTCTGGTTAGCTATTATTCTCATTATCATTTTTATTATTCTTGTTCAGTTGGGAGTGTGAAGTTTTTATTTTGGCTTTTGGTTTTTGGTTTATGATAGTTTTATTTCCCCGAAGAGCTATATTGGGTTCATATATTATCTTTGGGGGCCTTCTCATTTATAACTCAACACTCTGAGGCACTGACAGAGATTTAAACACCCAGAGTGCTTAACAAAACGTAGAATGCATAGGCAGGTGTGTGTATGCATCTTCTGCTTTTTTGCATTCAATATAGCTTTAAAATTGTATAAGTGGCCAGAAAAATAATGAAAATGGCATAAAAAATTAACTTCTGGAATGTTTCTCAGAAGAGTCTACTTTGGAAGTGGCCATATATTTCTATAACATATTCCAAGATGCACCTTATTAACTTGTAGTTAGCTTCCTGGTGACTTGAGCTCCTTATAGGTGAAGTGAGAGTAAGAAGATTGACTTAATAAGATTTGCAGAGTGTCGTTCATCCAATATGTTTATTAGGTGCAGCAATGAAGGAGGCAGGCATGACTCCAGCCCTCGTGGAGCTTACAGTCTAATGGGAATAGCAGAGGAGCTTACAGTCTAATGGGAATAGCAGAGGTTGAGTAGGGCAATGAGTGTTATGAAGGTAGAATTCAGAGGATAATGAGAGCATGCAACAGGCTAGTGTCATCTAGTCAAGAAAGTGGCATTTGCATTTGTAGCAGTTAAAGGTTATTTTGGAAAGAGGATTAGAGAGCAGGATAAAAATTGGTTACGCAGAGTAATTCAGCCATTCATTAATGTATAATACTTATTCAACAAATAACCAACAAGATGGACAAATCCCTGCCTTCATGGAGCTTACATTCTAATATATATATAATATATAGCACTCAGCACAATGCCTAGTACACGGTAGGCACTTAGTCAAAGTTAAGCACCCTTCCATAAGCCTCATGTATTCACACCCATTACTTTGCACTCGTCAAGCCTTATCGGGGCTATTCCAGCAGCAGACCCCACTCAGCCCATCTGCTGCACAGCCATCAAAGTTATCATCCAAAGACACTTATCGTTTAATGCTCTACAGGGCTATGTCTGTTTTTGGAGCATTTATTGGAGGAAATTTCATCCAGCTGTTCCACAGAACCCTAAAAATGAGATCTGTTTCTTTGTGGATTGGTTACTGTTGGCCACCCTACACCCTGTATTTGGAACACCCACTATGAGAAGGATAGAAGTTTTCTGAGCTTTGGGGGTTGGTCTTATAATAGCAAACTGAGATCTGATGTGTTAGCCCTGTCAGAGCTGAAAATACATTTCCAGCTTGAAATGTCTAGACCAAAGATTTGATAACCATCTATGGGGTCAATAGGTTTCCATATGGGGTGCCAAATGATTGCAACAGACAGATAACCCAGGATCAGGCTGAATCAGTGGGAGCACACAGTACAGATAGAGGCAGTGAGCTCGACCACAGTGGGAGCTGGCTAAAGCAGCCGGATTAAGTCTTCTAATCCCTAGAGTATCTTCAGCCTTTCTCAGGACAGTTTTATAATCTAGAGACTATTATTTAATGTGTGATTTTATTTTTTACTTCTAGAATTCAGTGGCTGTTTCAATGCATAGAAAGTGGATTTTTAAATCGAATTGCTTCAAAAGTAGGTTTCATTAGGTTGCCAGAGAAGCCTCACCTTGTACCTGGTTTTGTTTCTAATTTGGCTTTCCACCAAATCATTGTTATACAACAATTCTCCGTGCAACTGAGGTTGTGTGTTTGTGTGTGTGTGTTTAAAAAAAAATCCCCAGCACAGCCTTTGAAAATCATATCCACTTAAATATCTAGTTTTTAAAATGTAGTCCTTTTCTTTTTGCTTGTTATTACTGTAGTTGAAAACATATTATTTGGGGACAAGGAAAAATGAAGCTTAAAAAATATAGGGTTCTTCAAATCTCCAATTTCTTCATGGAAATTGACCTGTGATATATCTTCAGCAAATATAACATTTAGAAAAAGAACAGTTTTTTTCTTCTATCTCTGTTAGGATTCTATTGGTTGCAAGTGAGGGAAAATAAAAATGACATTAGTCTAAACAAATAAAGATTTATTTGCTCACGTAACTGAAGGGTCCAAATTGAGCCAAGATTCGTATTTCTTTCTCTGTTTCTTTCTCCTTTCTCAGAGCCCAAGTGATCATAATAATGCTTCCAACAGCTTCTGGGCTACATCTTTCCAGCTTCTAATTCAGAAGAAAAGAGAAACATTTTTCTCCCAGCATTCTTAGCATACTTTCTGTGGTTTGTTCTGATTGAACCCACATGGGTCACGTGACTGTCCTTGAATCAGTCTCTGTGGTCAGAGAGATGCAGTGTGGTGATTGGCTCATGGCAGAGTCGTATGCTTTACTCCTGGGGCTGGATGCAGAACCCTATGCAGACCACCTGAGAACAAGATGGAGGAGAAGATTGACACTCAAAGCCAAGGCTATCGCTGCAAGGAGGGGAAATGGATGTTAGAGAGATAAACATCTAATATTCACTTCAACTTAAATCTCACTTCTCACCAAGTCCCATTTAGTGCTTTCTCTCCGTTTGCGTCACCAGTCCCTCCCTCCCTCTCTCTCTCTCTCTCTCTCTCTCTCTCTCTCTCCCCTCACTTCATGTACCATTCCTAAACCAGGGATACCTTCCTGGGGAAAGGGAGAATGTCTACTCCTATTCTTTCCCTGCTTCTTAAAAACAATTTTTAGCCTCCCATTGCCTGCAAAGTGCTTCTCAATCTGGGGTACATACCCCCAAATGTTATGGCAGTATGCTGGAAGACTAAAACATAGAATAAACTGGAGATGTCTTCCTTGGCTATCACTTTCACTTGAAGACTTAGAAAAATATACAAATTCTATGTTATCAAATATAAATATATTATGGAGTAGGATTGTAAAACTCTCATGAATTCAGATAAACCACAAGACTTCAGATAAATGCTATGCCTTCAGTTGCATGTTTAGTGCAATGTCCCATGTTAACCTAGTACACAAGTTAACTTGCTTACAAGATAAAACCCAAAATTCTTAGCTTGGCCCACCAGATTCTATGCAATCAGACACCAGTCTCTGTAGCCTCATCTCCTACTCTCTTCTCACAAATATCTTCTGCCCCCTGAATTTTTCACTGTTTTCCAAATGTTTAATATGATTGTGTTTATTCATATTACATTCTTTGTCAAAGATGTCCTTTCCTGTTCCACTTCTACACCAAGAAATCTTTTATTCACTCTTCAGTACCCTATTCAATCCAATATTATTCTATCCAATATTATTTCCACACTTACTTGGTTATAACCAAGTATTAGTCCCTTTGTGAAATTCTTCCTTTTTGGCAATGAGCCACCTCTCTATTTTTGACTCCTAGAATGTTTTATTTATGCCACTGTTGTAACATATAGTACATTATACGGAAGTTGGGTTATTAGGGGATGTGTCTCTCTCTTCCTGTCAGACTCTGGTCTCTCTGATACCCCAGCATCTAACACATGACTGGCAATCAGTATATGTTGACTGAACAACCTACAGACTGACGTTATGCCTCATTCTTATTTGTGCTTGCAATGTCTAATACAAGACCAAAGGAGATGCTCAAACACATACTGAATGAATGCCAAATGTTAAGAGTTCCAACATTTAATACCAGATCACAGAGATGCTTTAAGCTTCTTTCCTGAAATTAAGGGAATAGGGAAAGATATAGATCAGAGAAAAATGAGTAGTAATTGCAATGGACCAAGTTCTTGGGCAAAATCAGGGGCCAAGGGCAACCATTTACTGGGCCCTTTACTCTGTGCAACCCATGTAATGGAGCCAATCCCTAATAGAGAGGACAGCTTGAGAGCAGTGGCTTGCGTTAGTGCAGATACCTTTGGCTTCAAGCAAAAGAAAACCTCAACTTAGCAATTTAAGCAATAAAGACTATTTAAGTAGGATGTTCAGTAGAGTACAAGCACCAGGGTTAGTATCTAGGTTACTTCCATCTTTCCTTTCTGTCAACCACAGCATCTTGGCTTTGTCCTTGCCTAACTTTCTTCCTGGTTGCAAGATGACTCCAGAGCTTTCTGTCATGCAGGCATGACAATGTCTGGAAGAAGAGGACTATCTCTCCTTCAGGATTCTTTTAATAATAATAAAAAACTGTTCCCAGATTTCTCCTCACATCTCACTGGGTAGAAAGCTCATACCCAGAGGAATGGACCATCAGGATTGGCTAAAACCAGTCACTTTTTAATTAGGAATGGATGCCAGTAAAGCATGTGTGAACATCTGAACAAAAGTTGGGTTTGGGTTGCAAAGAAAAAAGAAAATTTACTGTAGGGCAGGTGATTAACAGGGTCATCTATACACTATTTTGTCATTTGCTGGTGGAAATAATTGTTGGAGCAACGAAAGTTGCAGCCCAAAGGTAGGTAAGATCCTGCTGTAAGGAAACTCCAGTTTAGAAAGGCAGTTATCCACATTTTAAAAGTCATGTCTTAATAGTCTATGGAGAAAGTAAGAAATGAAAGTTTGTATATTTTATAATTATAACCATATAGATTTTAAAATTTGCCTTAGGAAAAAAGATTGGAAAGAAATAGTCCAAAATGGTGGTGTGTTGGGTGGTTTGATGTAGGGTGATTTTTATTTGTTTGTTTATTTGTTTTGAAGTTTTATAATGTGATTATATTACTTTATACTGATATTTCTATTTTGTAATAGACAGAAAGAAATTATAAGATTAATATAAATTTAGCATAATCTTATTATTTCTCTCTTTGTCTCTTTTTTATTTAATCCCATTGAAGAGAACACAGTATATTCTAGTGTCAGAATATGTTCTCAGAAGCGGGCAGTTTTTAAATGATTTTATTTCTAAATTACTCAAAAACTTCACACATTGCCTCTCACCCCTCCCTTACTAATGACAATTTGTTTCTTTCTCCTACACTTTAAAAAATAAAAACAATATCTCAATATAAAATGTGAACCAAGACTTTCTCCTATTGTCCTTTAAAAATCTTCTGAAACCCTATAGTAACAACCTTGGGTGCTAGTTGCTAGTCAACGTCTGACTAAATCTGACAATTGTATTTAAATGTAACTTTTTATTGGTTGTGCAAGGTTTTATTTGGAACAAAGAAATTTATTTTTCTTTTCTTTTCTTTTTTTCGGATTGCATTTTGTTTTCTTCTCATCCAGGTCTCAGCCATGTCTTTTTCCTTTTTCTGAGCTCCTCCCTCATTATGTCCATGTGTCAGCCAGGTCAACATCTCTGACAGGATTCATTCTTGGATTCCCCACCACTGCCATTTGTACATACTTCTCATCATTTCCTTCTATAACATTCAGAATCATGCTGGAGCTTCAGGGGAGAAAATGCCTCTTCAAGTGCGACCAGAAGAGGTCATCTGTCATTAGAAAGGACTCTCACACCTTGAGAAAAGACCTTGACCTCCTGGGCTTATTCTACCCTCTTGGGTATGGTTGTGTCTTAACTGAACCAAAAGAGATTATTTAAATCTCTTTATTTGTGGCAAGTCATACAGGGAGAGGGTGAATGATCCTTAGGTTGATTTTCCATCACGTTTTTGGCAGGGGGAACTTGGTTTCCTCTTGTATCAAGGGAGGAAGCTTGTGAGACTACCATCATTTCATGTGGTGTTGAGCAGCCAGAGACAGTCAAAATTTGAAAGCAACTGCTCATAAGACCTGGGTGCAACTTCACCTGGTCTCCAGGACACCAACCACCCTCTTGGATCTCTTCCTTTTCTACTGGCCACTCCTACAAAATCTCCTTTGCTGGTCCCTCTTCATGTTCCCAGTCTCTAAACATCGGAGCACCTGAGATTTCAGTCGTTGGGCCTCTTCTCTACTCTATCTACATAACATTCCCTCTCTGATCTCATCCTCTCCCTTGGCTTTAAACATCACCTGAAAGCAGATGTTCCCAAATTTCTACCTCTAGCCTGGACCACGTTCTAAACTCCAAACACCTCCCCTTGGATGTCTAATAAATATCTAAAACTAAACATGCCCAAAAGTGAACTCCTGATTTTCCTCCCTAAATGTGCTTTACCTACAATTTTAGCCATCTTAATAAATGACAAATTGACTCTCAGTTGTTCAAGCAAAAGCTTGGAGTCATCTTGAATCTTCTCTGTCACATTCAACATCCGGTCCATCAGCAAACCCTTTTTGCCTCTACCTTTAAAATCTACTCATAATCTTATCACTTCTTATCACCTCCACCACTGCCTTAAGGGCAAGCCATATCTTACCTTTCCCAGATTATCAGAATAGCTGCCTCACTGGTCTCTGATTTTCTTTCTTACCTTCTATAGTATATTCTCCACAAAGGAAACTATCTCCTTAAAATGTGAATCAGATCATGTCACCTCTCTGTTCATAACCTTTGAAAACATCTCATCTCATTCATGAAAATAAACTCCAACGTCTTTACCACAGTACCAAGGCCTAGAAAGCCTCATATGATTTGTCCCTTGCTACTATTCTTATTCTGCTAGTGCCCTCCTCAAGTACCCCACTCCAGTCAGGGTTAACCTATCCACTAGGCAGTAGGCACAGTGCTGAAGGCCCACAATACCTTCAGGACAAAAACTTTTCATTTCTTTTAAAAATAGAAGAAAAAAAAATTAGGTTAAAGACAATATTTTAACGTATAATGCTAATATATTTGTCTTTATAGCAACAGAATCATAGAATATAATTTTTAGTTTTTGGTTGGTTGGTTGGAGTTTTTTGGGTTTCTTTTGTTTGTTTGTTTGTTTTTATGAAAGAAGGGACCCACAAAGGCAAGGGTGTTTAGGAACCATGAAAATACTGAGACCTTGGGAGAAGTCTAGGCTGAATCCAGGCTGAGCTGGGAAAGTCTTACTATTTCATAAAGTGGGAAAGCTAAGGAATTGTTCCCTCCTTTTTGGTTTTGCATCTCTCACTGAATCCCGCCGGTCATTGTTCAGTGACTGTTTTCCTTCCTTGTGCTCAGCTCTTTCCCAAATGAGTACGGAACCCCACGTCACACAAACAACAAAGACCTACTATCAACGAAATGGATTCCTACCTTTAGGTCTTGAGACAGGGCTACCCATACCTTCCTTAAGTACCTCCACTCACCCTCTGGATGCAGTGAGAAAAAAACAAAAGGAAATTACCCAAAGAGGGGAGAACCAAAGAGGGGAGATCATCAGACTTGGAGCTCAGCCTACTGTTGCCTATTTAGCTGTCAAAGAAAGTATTTCTTACTATTATGTGTGTCCAATTCCTTTAATTAAGAAAACAGAACTTATATATTCAACCTTAACATTTAAGTGACTAATGTTGGTCTTTCCTTTTATAAAGCTTTTTTATCCTTTGTATCTCAATGAAGGCGAAAGCTTCACCTTTAATTTTTTCCTCCAATAATTACAGCTTTTAAATATGGGTAAGTCGGGACTTCCCTGGTGGCACAGTGGTTGAGAATCTGCCTGCCAATGCAGGGGTCACGGGTTCGATCCCTGGTCTCGGAGGATCCCACATGCCGGGGAGCTACTAAGCCCGAGCGCCAAAACTATTGAGCCTGTACTGTAGAGCCGGTGAGCCACAACTACTGAGTTAGCGCACCTAGAGCCCGTGCTCCGCGATAAGAGAAGCCACCGCAATGAGAAGCCCCTGCGCCGCAACGAAGAGTAGCCCCTGCTCACCGCAACTAGAGAAAGCCCGCGCACAGCAACGAAGACCCAGTGCAGCCAAAAATAAATAAATATTAAAATATATATATATGGGTAAGTGATAGGTTATTGCTATTACAACCTGGAAATTACCTATAAACCTAGCCAGACCAGTATTTTTTCAGTGATCAGAGAAATGGCTAAAACACCCTTTCTGCATTAACTAAGAAGAAAAACTTTGGTAGTGAGTTCTAAGAGCATTCATAAATTGGTTTTGTGAAGTCGGTTTTATTTGTAATATGCACACATGAAAATTTACCCATGGTGCATAGTCTCAAATCAACCCTAACTTAAACTTTTACTTCCCTTTTAATTTTCTATAAAAGTAAGTTCTTTCTAGAATGTGTTTTACTACTGGTCTACTTAGTTACTTGCTTTTCCATCCATTGCAATGTTTTGAAATAGATTACCAACAGATACTTGGATACCTAGCCCTGAAAACCATTGAAAACAGAATATTGGTTCCTGGAGTATGTTCCTATCTGGATGCACATGAATGAGACAATCGAACTCTCAAAGCTCTTTTCATGCCCTTAATTCGATGAAGCAATTCAGAAAGTAACACATTAATATTTCATGGCTCATTTGCCTGTATCCCCCTCCTGACCAAGTTTCCTCCTAACTAATAGCAGTTCAAACAGGTGAAACTTCAGGCTAGTGGTTTCTCAACCCTGACTGCACAATAGAATCATCTGAGGAGCTTTAGAAAAGTGCTGATGATCTGACCCCGCCCTAGAGACTTTGATTCAGTGTATGTATTTCAAGTATAGATGCACAGCTTCATTATCTGGTTACCATGTCATCAAAGCAGATTAAAAAGGAGGGGGAAAGTTTTTTTCCTTCTGCTTGACTATCTTCACAGCTAGCAAATTATTTTTTACCCCAGAAAGAAAATTGGTACCAAATTTTTTTTTACTTTTAGTAAATAAAGCATGTTTACTCTCAAGAGATGGTTAGCCCTTTAAACAGCATGGCAATGCACAGAAAGACAGTTGGATGGGTCTGTGTGGCCTTCATATAAACGTCAACACCTACTTTGGGTCCCAAAATAAATATTTTTAATATTGTCTCATTCTGGACTGTTTAAACGTGCACTATATTGGCTTGTCTGCATTTCCTAATGTAATAGCATGAAAGTTTCCAGCAGCTATGCTGTTTTTCTCCTAGACATTAATTCTTGATTACATATATTCCCCCTCCGAAAGATTACATCAGTAAACGGTTACAAGCAATACTGATCAGCACAGTATCCTTGAGGGGTTAAGACCCAAATCTTTGTTAAAGAAAATACTGCAGTTTTCCACATAGATATGAGCTGAACCTGGCCTTGTGTCCCTGGTTTCTTCCTGGTCTCCAACAACATAGGTTTAATACATCCTGCTGCCATTTTCCAGGAATTCTCAGAATCATTAATGGATTGATTGTTCCGTTCATCTTAGTTCTCAGAAAGAAGTAGACAGGGCAGAGGAAGAAAAGTTAGCTCCTTTTTCTCTCCATCATATTCTTCTTTCAGTCCTGCTAATGGAAAGGATGAAGGCAGCCCCATGAGAAACTTTCTTGCCCCCGTGCCCTTTTGGGCCAAGGCTGGGAATCCAGTGAGTCAACAACACTAATCCCAATCTATGCCCTCCCTGGTCAAACCCTTAGTTCCTGGGTTTCAACACACAGTACGATAGCGTAGAAAGTCTTTCTAACCCAAATAAGAACATTTTAAGAGATGGTTTAGGTGGGGCGGAGAGGAGAGAGGGAAACATGGAGTAAAAAAACCAATGTAAAATTTTTTCTTATGAATCTGCATTTTTCAAATTATACCACAGCATTTTTCTCCTTTTGGCCCTCTCTTCTCCCGGTTGGGATAAAATAAGCAACAACACCCTCCTTTGTAGTCTCTCTCCTCTGTGTGCAGCCCTTGGTTTGTGAGAGGAAGTTTTAACCCTCTATGAGGTGAATGCCAGGAATCGGTCTAGGATGATTTACCAGAAGCTAGTCAGGAAACTGACATGTGGTGCCTGTTTGTAAAGGAAGAAGCACAGAGCCGGGGTGTTTTCTGTCACTGTTGGGACCCACACTGACCTTTGATATAGAAACAGGTAGTCCTATTATTCCAATATCATACTTTCAAATGAGACATTGAACCTCACATCTGCCCACTCCCATATCCCTCGTGGCACAATAAAGAGTCAACATTGGTTTAATACAGACCCACTAACTCTTAGCAATGCTAAAGAAGCTCTCTCAGTCACCCCCTCGCCTCTGGGTTCCTTTGCAAGCACAGACAAGCTCAGTTGCTTTCTTATGGTCACCTAGCGACACAGGCTTAGAACCAAGTATCTCCTTTGGTCATCTCAGTGCTAATTCATTCCCCAAACGACTCTTTTTTCTGGGAAATAGACATTTTAAAGTGTAAGCTACTAGAAGCCAGAGACCATGTGTTTTAACCTGAATAGTAAAATGCCCAACTCAAAGCAATGGAAAGTACCAACCTGGGAGACAACAGCCCTGGAATCTTGGCTTGACTGTGCTACTCACCCTAGCAAATCATTTGGTGAAAGGAGGGCATTGGATTGTATGAAACTGAAGGTCTTTTTAGTTTATGGTTGTGCACTGAAGAAATATTCATCAATGGACGTGAACTGCCAAACACCATTCCCAAGCCTTTCCATCATGGCATCACTGTCTCCCCGTTTTCCCTCTGACCTGCCCAGTCATGTTGCTCTGCTTTGACAGACCCCACCCAGTTCAGAAACTATAACTGACCCTATTTTCGTTGCCTCTTTTCAAGGCTATGTGACTTAATCACTACTGTGTGTTTTGGTTATGTTTTCTCACTCTTGAGGGATCAAAACACTTGTCATCTTCTATGTTTACATCCAGAAACCCCAGCAATGGTGAACAGACATAGAGAAAGGAGTATTCTTCTTGAGGGAAGGGATAAAATGGGGCTGTTGTATTTCTCCGTCCATGTTTTCAGAGCCCTTGAGTGAGCAGCATGCTTGTTATTTAAAAGGTTATGATATTCAGAGAGAAAAAAATATCGTCAAGGTACAGTAGCTGTACTGGTTTTTGCTCCAAAGGCAGGAAATTGCTTGGCCAACCTGAAAATAAAATATGCTTCTCCTAAGCAGCTAAGCTTGTTAGACTTCCAGTCTGGTGGCAGGAACAGCATTGCATACATAATGTGGACGCGCCAGTGCTTGTTCTTTTTCCAGAGATTTAAAAAAAAAAATCTTTCTCCTATTTTTTAATTCCACAAAAAGATTCCAAAACACAAAAAAGGTTTTGCTCCTATGTTTCAACCATCTTTGTTCCTCAGATTTTTGTTGTTGTTGTTGTTGTTGTTTTCCCAACAGACATTACCCCCCCTCAGGGAAAGGAAAGCTCTCAGTCCATCAACTTTCTGATGCCTGGGGAACCTACTTTTTCCAGAGAAGAGTCTAAATGTGTCACTTCCCTCTTCTGGCCTCACTGCAAATGCTACCCACGCTTGCCCCATCCTATTTCAGAATTGAATGACCAACTCAATTCTGTGAGGCCTTGACTACATCCAGTTAAGGTCACAGTTGGTTCTTAAAAGCCGTGGTCTTTTTTTCCCCAAAAGGCTAGTTTTTATCCCTCCCTCTGCCCTCGCTCCCTTTTCCTTTTTCCTCTCCTTCTTCAATAGCGCTGTGTTATGAAGGGTCTGGCCACACACAGAGAGTATTATAGGAATAAAACCTGGGAAAGAGCACACAGTTATGAAATATTAAACTTAAACTTCTCTTTATTTTGCTCCCCCGATTCTCCTCCCCCTCCAGGAAAACACGAACCCTGACAGATTTGCGGTTCGTGTTATCTTCAGCCGTAAAAGGCAGCTGAACCAACAGAGCAGCCTTCTCTGTTTCCTGCTGCCTAGAGGTTTCAAAAGGCGCTACTGTAAAGGAACAGTTCCCTCTTTGGCTTTATGGACAACTTTCTTAGAGGGAAGAGATTAAACTAGAAGCGGCCAGATAAAGAACTCTGTACATTGGAGAGCTCTATACAAACGAAATCTGTGAACATCAGGTGTTATTCCACGCCAATTAAAGAGACGATGGTAAAGGACAGGAAAGTAAGAATGCTAGTGCCAGAACACGGCATGCTGGGTTTTCAGTAGAGATTTTTTTTTTTTAAGATAAAGAAGAAAGAAAGTTCAAGGATCTGTCCATTTCTTCAGTCAGCTCCCACCTAGGAACTTCAGTGGGAATTGGGCCTGAGGAAAGATTGCCACATCAGACATTGATTCAGCTAAAGTCAATCCATTTCAAGGCGTCACCCATTAATTTATCACCTGCAAATAGGAATTTTGCCCAAGGCCAGAACTCACAATTGGTCCCAGTTGACCTGAAATAGATTTCCACAGGTGGCTGGGGAAAGGGAGTCTGTCTTTAGGATGTCTCTCCTTGGTCCGCTCCTTCTTTCTTCATTCCCTCTCCTGTTCCATCGCACTGATCACAGAGCATTCAAAGAGCTTAGTCGATGGTGTGCAAACAGCTGCTCGGAGGATTTGCGACTGGATTGATCCAATTGGATTGCTGCCAATCCAGATATCACAGGGCAGAAATAACTATGCTTTCCACTCGACATCCTTCCCTTTTCTTTCTTTCTCATCTCATGTATTCATTAAACGTTCATTTGGTAAAAGAAAAGAGAATATTCTTCCAGAGTGGCTCTTTGCATGTTAATGAGAGTCTTGGTTTATACATGTTTTCATATAAATACAAAATGTTTTATTTCTGAAATACATATTTAACATACAAGCTGCAAAAGTGAGAAAGAATATTAAATTAGTATTTTGGGGGGTGATGCCATGTGTAGCATTCTTAATCAATAGTTAATCATTGAGACTGGAAAACTAATAGTTGTTTTATGTAGCTGGGAGATGGGTAAACGTTTTGCTAAGATTAAAGAATAACTCTTCCCTCCCCTCCAATTTCAGGCAAGTTTTAAGACACTCTGTGGCATGTAGCTGAACTCCAGCTGGTCTTGTAAGACCTGGAGACCCAGAGGCTAGAAACCAAATTATTTCTACCTTAGAGAAACAAACAATCACATAGGTGCACAAGGAAGCTTGTATAAGGATAGTTGTTTTTTTTTAAAAAAAATAAGTTTATTTATTTATTTTTGGCTGTGTTGGGTCCTCGTTTCTGTGCGAGGGCTTTCTCTAGTTGTGGCGAGTGGGGGCCCCTCTTCATCACGGTGCGCGGGCCTCTCATTCTTGCGGCCTCTCTTGTTGCAGGGCACAGGCTCCCGACGCGCAGGCTCAGTAGTTGTGGCTCACGGGCCTAGTTGCTCCGCGGCATGTGGGATCTTCCCAGACCAGGGCTCGAACCCGTGTCCCCTGCATTAGCAGGCAGATTCTCAACCACTGCACCACCAGGGAAGCCCCAAGCATTGTTTTTGCAGCATTTATTTACAGAAGCTAAGAACAAACAACCTGAACGTCTCATAATTGCAAATCATAGGGGAACGGCTAAATAAACTATGACTTATCACACAGATACTACACAGAACACCACAACACAGTTAAAAAGAATGAGATGGAACTCATGTACTAATAAGGACCCATCTATAACATAGCAATAAAAATTAAAAAAAAAACTGATAAAAGACTCCCTTGGGGCTTCCCTGGTGGCACAGTGGTTGAGAATCCGCCTGCCAATGCAGGAGACACAGGTTCGAGCCCTGGTCCGGGAAGATCCCACATGCCACAGAGCAGCTAAGCCCGTGTGCCACAACTACTGAGCCTGCGCTCTAGAGCCTGCGAGTCACAAGTACTGAAGTCCGTGCCTAGAGCCCGTGCTCCACAAGAGAAGCCACCGCAATAAGCCTGCACACTACAACGAAGAGTAGCCCCCCTCACGGCAACTAGAGAAAGCCCGCAGGCAGCAACGAAGACCCAATGCAGCCCAAAATAAGTAAATAAATAATTTTTTTAAAAAAACAAAGCTGAGATTATTAAAAAAAAAGACTCCCTTGGGAGATACTGGGGCAGAATTGGGATTAAAAATGGTGGTGAAAGGGGAGTTAAGCCTTCTATGTAATGTTTTCGTTTTTTACAAAGGAACTGTACCCATGTATTATTTATATAGTTCAAATTTAAGTCCTTTTATAATCACAGTATTATGAGGTTAAAACATTTATTTCTTGCATTGCTCTATTTAACCAACCCTTAATGTTGTCCTGAAAACCGGCTTTTCTGCAGCTTATTTACTCTTTACACGGGCCTCTCACTGTTGTGGCCTCTCCCGTTGCGGAGCACAGGCTCCAGACGCGCAGGCTCAGCGGGCATGACTCACGGGCCCAGCCGCTCCGCGGCATGTGGGATCTTCCCGAACCAGGGCACGAACCCGTGTCCCCTGTATGAGCAGGCGAACTCTCAACCACTGCGCCACTAGGGAAGCCCAGCTGATTCACTCTTGAGGTTCTCTTCTAACAGAGCAATGGGAGAGGGAGGGTAAACAAAGCAGAATTTGAACGAAATCTCAACACGGAATAAAACATCAATGATCTCCCCTCGCCACTCTTTCTTGGACCCAAGCCCACTACTTTTCAGTGGCCACCCACCTACCCTGAGAGAAACAGAATCCTAGAACTGTGCGGCCCGATAAGCCTTAGCTTTGACCCCCCCCACCTTGTTTTAAGGTGAGGGTACTGGTTTGCTCAAGTTAGAATCCATTACTCCCAATGACTTATCGCGTTCTCTACAACCGCATTTTAGAGCCCTCCCTTGGGAGTGAGGTAGGGGCGGGGGAGGGTCTTCTCTGTCCACCTCTGCAAACTCCTCCTACTAATTTCAGCAGCGGAAAGCTGTTGCTTTTTCAGGGCTGTTTATTTCCATTCTCTGGGGGACTGGTCTCTTTAACTGCATTTTCAGTATTCCAGTTCTACAGAAGTCAGTTTCTTCAGTTTCTCTCTCTCTTCTTTTCTTTGTCTCTCAATCTTTTTCTCTTCCTCTCTGTATTTCTGTCCTTTTCCAATCTCATTCCCTTTCTCACTATTCTCTTTATTTTCCGAAAAGATGTTCTATAAACTAAATTTTTTGCGATGATAAATTTCAGTAATAATACTGATTTTTTAAAAAAGTTACGACCTGAAGGTAGATTCAGTTTTAATGAAGTGCTCTTCTTGTACCTTGCTTTTATGTTGCTCCTTTTTATCTCTTCATCAAGGAAACTGTATTCCATCAAGCCTCAGGGTATGATAAATAACTTACAAGGATGCACGATTGTACATTACTCTCTTGACAGGGTGACTCACAACACTGATAGGTATTATCTACATTCTTTAAATGGTTTCCTGCAGGGGTAAACCCATACACACCCAGAAATACAAAAGCACATGTGAGGATAAAACGTCTAGAGGTGACTTGTTTGGCCCATCATTATTTCCTTGCCAAAGGTTGCTTAGAAAACGCCACTACATTCAAAAAGGCATAAGTAACTGAGAAACAGATGTCAGCGTTCTCCCTGGATCTGGAGCCTTCCAGGATGGCCCATCTCTTTGGGTGTCCAGCCCTTCATGGGCTCCAAGAACAAAGGGTGGTGGTCGTGCTGGCTGGGAGAGGCATGAATGCACAGACGGTGTCTTCCTGGTGGTGCTTGAGAAAACTTTCTGCCAAATTCTTTTCCCAAAAAGTGGGAGTTCCATAAAGTGACATTTCTCCCTTTGAACTTGAGCCTTTTGGCATTTTCATTTACATCTGCTTAAACAGACATAGGACAGGGCTTATCAGTCCAGCACTTGCTGGGGCCTTCTAAACCATGAAAGGAAACTCTGGTGAAATTACGACTTATAATTTTATACCTGGCAGGCCGTGACCTGTAGAAAGCTCGGAGTTCTGGCAGAAACACAAAATCAATTGAGTTTCATCTAAACCATTCTTTGGCTTTCAAGACCCTTTGATAAATCTCAGATGGAAATTCTTCAGTTCCATAGAAGCTCAGGATGGCAACCGTACACTTTGATTTTTGACTTTATCATGTAATTGAGGTGGCGTTTTTATTGATCAATTGCTCACTGGATCAGTGGGTTTATTAATCTGCTTTTCTAGTCAAATAACTTGATAGGACTTCATTTAAAAATGATTGTAGTGTCTGCAACTGGGCTCCCCTTGGACAGTGCCCATAAGTTCCTGAAGTCAACATTTTATTACAAAGCACACACACAAGCAGGATAAATATCCAATCAAGCTGGGAAAATTGGGAACCTTAATATCAACTTCCTGAATTACTGCACCAATTGACTTCTTTGCCTGGGGGAGGGGGGAAAGGGGGGGAAAGAGGAGGGAGAAAATTAATCCACTCTCCACACTCCAGCGAGAGTATTTGTATTTCTAAAATACAAATCCTATCATGTCTAGACCCTGCATGAAACCCACTGCACTTGGTATAAAGAACAGAAGACTCCCCCTAGCCTACAAGATCTTCCAAGCTCCGCCTACCTTTCTAGGCTCATCTCTTGCCCCTCACGCCGAAAGCCCTGCCACCTGAACTCTTTACAGTTGAAGGAACTCACCAGCCTCCCTCTTACTTCCCTGCTATTAAACATGACAGGGCTTCTGCTTGGAATACTCTCCTCCCACTCTTCAACTGGTTAACCCTTACTTGCCCTTCAGGACAGTTTAACTATCACTTCCTCCAGACTCTTCAGGAGTTTATGGTGTTTAACACACAATTTTGAAATCTCCTTCTGTCTTTGTCATTAGATTGTAAATTCTTTAAAAACAGGGATCATGTCTTAGACACCAGTGTTTAGCTCCATTGAAGTATATTTCATAATATTTACACATTTCTGTCCCTCTAGAGTACGTATCCCTCTCTGGAAACATGTTGTATGATGTTTGTCTCCCCAGCCAGGGAAACCTCCACGAGAGCTTATCTGGCTCATTCACAGCATGCAGGAAGTTTGGGACATACGGTAGCATTTGATAAATATTTGCTTAATTAATTGCGTCTGCCGTGCCTAGAGCAGAGTCTGTCAGGTCCTCAGAATTCATCGAATCTAAAGCACCGCTGATGGTGAGATGCATCCCTATTTTGTGTACCATTAGGAAATGGGAAAAAAGCCTCCCCAAAATGATGGCATAATGCTTATTAAAATGATGACACTATGCTTTCCTATTACTTAGACACTTTTCTATTTAGTATAAGAGAATTATTTACTCATAGATGTTTATCATATCTCTCTTACATGTGTGAAAAGGAAAACATAAGCAAAAGAAATCCTAAACTTCTTCATATTCAGAGTCTAGCTCTGCTGAATTCCCTTTTGAATTCAGGTGGTCAGTATCCATGACTTTCCCCACAGTATCATCCGTGTCATCCCTAGTGTCGGTATGGCTCCATTTTTTTTTTTTTTTTTTTTTTGTGGTACGCGGGCCTCTCACCGCTGCGGCCTCTCCCGTTGCGGAGCACAGGCTCCGGACGCGCAGGCTCAGCGGCCATGGCTCACGGGCCCAGCCGCTCCGCGGCATGTGGGATCTTCCCAGACCGGGGCACGAACCTGTGTGCCCTGCATCGGCAGGCGGACTCTCAACCACTGCGCCACCAGGGAAGCCCTGGCACCATTTCTTGAAAGAGCGCTCCACTATTATCTCTGGGATTTTCTTTCGAACCACTGACACCCACCATTTTGCAAGTTATGGGGCTAGGGCCTCACTGATCTTACCAAGTGTTAGATTTCAAACGACCACAATTCATGTGCCTTCCTCGAATGGCCCTTAAAAAGTCAGAGGACAGAAATAGGATGGGACTCAGTTATACAACTGTGGCCAAGAATGGTTAGCCAGGTGGGAATTCCCTGGCAGTCCAGTGGTTAGGACTTCATGCTTTCCCTGCAGAGGACTCAGGTTCAATCCCTGGTCAGGGAACTAAGATCCCACAAGCCTTGGCATGGTCAAAAAAAAAATGAATAAATATCTGACTTATAATTGATGCAATGTAATAGTATGTGTTTAATAAATATTGTTGAATAAGTGAGATTGATAGAGAATAGCATATAGAAAAATTACAGAAAAATCATTCTAGGAAGTTAATCCTCAAGGTATAAATAATTTCGTATTCAAATTCTACTCTCATTCGCTGAAAATATACTATGTGCTAACCCCGGTGCTTGGTTCATTTGTATACATCATCTCATTTAATTTAACAGTATATACATAATTTCCAGGTGTTATAGTCAGTTCCCAGAGTGGAACAGATCTCCTTTTTTTCTTTTTTTTTTTTTAAAACAGATCTACTTTATCTATCATTCTGTCTCCAGAACTCTTCATTGACCTGGAAATTACTCACATCAATATCACAATGAAAACTGATTTTCGTAATTTTGCAATCAGAAAAGTTCTTCATAAACATCAATGAAATATTGAGTTCAGCATAGTTTTATTGTCAGAGGTATTCTATAATACTTCCTGAGGACTGGTAACCTATGTCATGCATATGCTTTTTAATTAAAATATTTAATGAACTTGAAGTTCCCATATGGTTTTTTTTTTTTTTTTTTTTTTGCGGTACGCAGGCCTCTCACCGCTGCGGCCTCTCCCGTTGCGGAGCACAGGCTCCGGACGCGCAGGCTCAGCGGCCATGGCTCACGGGCCCAGCCGCTCCGCGGCACGTGGGCTCCTCCCGGACCGGGGCAGGAACCCGTGTCCCCTGCATCGGCAGGCAGACTCCCAACCACTGCGCCACCAGGAAAGCCCCTCCCATATGGTTTTAAAACTCAACTGTTAAATTGTAAAGCAGGATCATGTTCTTGACTCAAAGGTGAAACAAATAGCTAGAAAAGTGAATTCCAGCCTTGGTTTTGAAAAAGTCTGGAATGCTGCAAAAACTTTCAAAGGGTACCTTGAAATTGTCAAAACAATTATTGAAACAAAATCAAATCTAATTCTCTCTAATTTAAAAATATAGGCATGCTATGTGGGGTAGGAATTAGGAGACTGGGTATTGTACTCCGAAGGCTGTGAATTACTCAGTTGGGTTAAACCTCCACCCACATCAATTTGAGAGCAATTCCCATAAAACTAGGGGTGCGTGTATGCGTGTGTGTGTGTGTGTGTGTGTGTGTGTTTTACCAAAAATAACCAATTAATGGATCAGAGATATTCAAAGCTCATCTGATGATGAATCTTTGAGCAGAGATGTTGTCTCAGGTTATCTATGAATCCCCATTTCCTTCTAGCCACAGAGCCTTGGCCCCGCCAAGCTACCCAGAGGCAGCTCTGATCTACATGCAGTCAAAGCATCTCAGCCACATCACTCTCCAGCCTTATTTGAAATTTGGGTGGTTGACGTCTGAGGAAGAAGTGAAGAAAAGTTCCATGGTGGGCCTGACAGTACAGAGGCTAATTTCTAAGGGGCAGAGTAATAAAATGTCATTCACCCACACAAGCCCCTGCGGTTTTCAAAGCAGGAGCCAGTGTGTTTTCTGCCACAATCTCAGAAGGGCAATTAGTGGAGGGGGAAATGGGCGGGGAGGTCTGAAACCTTGCCAATGTGTAACTGTTCCTGTTACAAAGATCAGTTGTTAGCTCACTTCCCTGGTCGCTAGGGATAATGTGGATGGTGGTCATAGCCCATGTGGTGAGGGTGATGCTTTGGGATTTCTCTGTTTGTTTGTTTTTAGTATTATAGTGGGCAGCTCTCAATCTGAGAGCCAGGCTAATTTACATAGCTGCACAAAGCCCTGCATTTGCAGTTAGTTCCCAGTTGAAATGGAAATATCCCTACTAATTACATGAGCAGGACTTTCTGACTGGGGTTGGAGATTAGGGGGATTTATACACCTGTGGAAAGGCCAAGGCAGAAGAAGCCCACCCCTTCCAGAGAAGGAAGGAATCTACATAAGCAGGGAGAGAAAAGGGAGAGTGGAGTCCAGGCTGGGACTCAAGTTACAATTTGTAATTTCTTTAAAGGAAGAGGTGCCTGATGTAATAGGTTAAATGACATGAAATTGCTGATAACCAACAATTTAGACTTTACAAGACAGAGAGTGGCTAGTCAAGGGGTAGAAAATTTCAGTTATGCAAGGTGAATAAGTTCTGGAGATCTGCTGTACAATCTAGTGCCTATAGAGAGCAATCCTGTACTGTACACTTAACAGTCTGCTAGGAGGACTCATCCCATGTTGTGTTCTTACCATAATAAAATTTGAAAACAAAAAACAGATTTGACCTAATACCTATCTCTCAGTGGGCCCTTCGCTAGCATGTAGAAAATCTCAACTCAAGCTAGACAGGCAAAGGAGGCAGAGAAGGCAGCCCTTTCTTTCCATCCCTCCTACCCTTTTCCTGTCCATCCCCTTTCCTTTCTCCCTTTCCTGTACTCCTCTAGTTCTCTCTCTCTTCCTCTCTCTTTCCCCTCCCCTTTCCCTCTCCTCTCTGTCTCCCCAATTTCTAGGAATTTTCTTATGGAACCAAAGGAAGGTTAGTCATCTCCAGTCCTAGGGCCCCCAAAGGACCTTGGACTGTCCCAGGTACTCACCCTGCTCTTCCCACCCCCCACCCCCCCCAGTGCCATCTCTGCTGTCCTTCTCTAGAACATAGATGGGTTCTAGATGGGATCAGAAAGTCCAGGTGAACTCAGATCAGGGATACCCTGAAGCTCTCTGGGGGCTGGGGCTGGAGGCAAGGCCCAGAGAAGCATCAGTTTCTGAAGCTCTCTTGTTCTTCCCATACCCCTCCTCCAATCTTTGTTCCTCGTATCTTTATATGGTCAGGAGGGTAAGACAGAGGAGAAAAGCTGATTTTATCTGCTTATCCTTTACCATATTTCCTACCAAGAATCTGCTTTCCCCCCCTTCTGATTCCATCACTAACAACTCCTTAAAGAAATGGATGCCTTCCGATCTAGCTCCCAAATACGGAAGTCACCAGGTAAATAAGACCATGGCATAGAGCCCATCGGTTGTAGCTTCACCTGTCACCCACTGCAAATACTATTTAAACTCATTAGGACCAAACTGTAGAGTCAGCTATCATGGGGGATGAGGCAGTATGTTATCAGTAAAAATATTGAAAAATATAAGGCCCTATTCCCAAGGAAGTACAGTTTAGTGGAGAAAAGTCATGCACATAAATGATATAAGAAAATGAACATAAATGAGGAGGAGGGATAGAGAAGTAGCTGGTTTCCAGATGCCCCTTTGTGATGAAAAGAGCTTTACTTTTCTTTTAAATAGTTATTCGTTTGGTTGCACCAGGTCTTAGTTGCGTCAGGCAGGCTCCTTAGTTGCGGCATGTATGTAGGATCTAGATCCCTGACCAGGGATCGAACCCAGGCCCCCTGCATTGGGAGCACGGAGTCTTAACCACTGCGCCACCAGGGAAGTCCCCGAAGGAGCTTTAAATCTACACCATGTTCTCAGATGATGGTGGATTATCCACTCTGGTCTGTGGCCTGTTGAGAAGGTTGGGTGACTTCTGTTAAAACCCAGCCCAGAAGTGGGGTTAAACATTTTGACTTGGAGACGTCTGCAGCGCCTGGAGGAAGAGGCCAAGGGCAGGCCAGGTGGGAGAATGAAGGACTGACCGAGCTCTCATACTGCACAGCTGTGAAGGGAGAAGCAGACTCCAGGGATTTGGCCCAAGGCTTTAATTCATTTGAAGATGTCAAAGAACCTTTGTTATGTTACTGCTGTTCAGAAATTTGGGGAGAAGAACATGAAAAAGAGGCCCATTATCTGCCTTCCATAGACAGAGTAACAAAGGCAAAATGGTTAACTTCCTAAAATACATTACATACATCATCAGTGGAACAAGGACCGAGAGGAGAAAGCGCAGAGTCCATCTTGTGCCAACTGTAGTTTGGGCTTAAATGGTGAGGTTGGAAGAGAGAGGTGGAGCTGGGGAGTGGCAAAGCATTAAATAACCAACCATGACTAATCTCTGAGTTTAGCCTGAATGAATTCACTCTGCAAACATAACTGTCATCAGAATGTAGCGTATGGAAGGCTCCCGAATGGGCTGCATGTCACAGCATATAACTACAAATCCGTGCTTTGTCTGCAAGGTCATAAACAACTGTGTCTGAGGTGTAGCATTCGGTATGGTCGGATGACATGGAAGGGTTGCCCCAGGTGAGTTCAGTTTTGATGAAAGAAGATGAAGGTGAGCATTTTATTTACTGTGCTGTTGAAAGTGAATCTGTGTAGTCAAAGGCTTTGATTGCGGGGGCAGGGGGCGGGCAGGGGTTGTTGTTGTGTCTAATTCAAAGAACGCGCTGCAACAGAGTGTACCTACCTCTCAGGACAGACCTGGATTCATAGTCTAGCTTTGTATTGAGCTAGCAACATGAGGCACAATTCCTTCATCTTAAAATGAAGTCCCTTCCAGCCCTAGAGTGCTGTGATTACATTACTTGGTTACCGTGGAGAGCCTGGTAGGCACTTTCCTCTGAGAAGATGGAAGAGCAGCTGGGAAAAAATGTAAGACACCATTAAATCTACTTACCATCGCATGTTGGAAAGAAAAACAATGAATTGAGTAGGGATTCTGTCAATTTCTTTCCTACTCCCTTCTTTACACTAATCCCAGCTTTCAAAACAAGTGTATAGGGACTTCCCTGGTGGCACAGTGGTTAAGAGTCCGCCTGCCAATGCAGGGGACATGGGTTCAAGCCCTGGTCCGGGAAAATCCCACATGCCGCAGAGCAGCTAAGCCCGTGTGCCACAACTACTGAGCCTGCGTTTTAGAGCCCAGGAGCCACAACTACTGAGCCTGCGTGCCACAACTACTGAAGCCCGTGTGCCTAGAGCCCGTGCTCTGCAACAAGAGAAGCCACCGCAATGAGAAGCCCGCGCACTGCAACGAGGAGTAGCCCCCGCTCACCACAACTGGAGAAAAGCCCACGCGCAGCAATGAAGACCCAACGCAGCCAAAACTAAATAAATTAAATTAATTAATTAAAAGAAAACAAGTTATATGAATCAGAATGGCATCAGACTTCTCAATAGCAGCATCAAAGCTAGAAGACGACGGAGCAATACCTTCAAAGTTCTGAGGGAAAATTCTTCCAACCAAAAGCCCTACACCCAGCCAAATTATTAAATAAGTAATAAATAGAATAAAGATGTTCAAGATATTCGAGGTCTCAAATTACTTCTCATGTGTTCCAGCTGTATATCACTGCATAACAAACTACCTCAAAACTTAGTGGCTTAAAACAACTCCATCTCACGTTTCCAAGAATTCGAACAGAGCACAGAGGGGACAGACTGGGGCCGCTCCTCAGTGTGTGAGAACAGCTGTGAGGGAGCCAGGCATTTCTCTCTCTCTTCCTACGCGGCCTCTCACATGCGGAGCTTGGGCTCCCTCACAGCAGGACAACTTCAGCTTAGCTGGACTGCTTGCGTTGCTCCAAGACAACAAGACAGAAGCTGCCAGATCTCTTAAAGACCAGGACTGGAACTGTCATCCTCTATTAGCCAAAGCAGCTACAGGCCAATCCAGATTCCAGGGGAGGAGAAATATACCCCCCTCTCAATGCACGAAACCAGTTCTTAAATAGATCAAGAGGTGGTCTGTTGCCAGCAAGATTGGGGTTGAGTTGAAGAAAAAAGGAGCTACGTGAAAAGATAAAAGGACCTACCTTTACACCTGCTAAAAAGAAACCAAATGGATGAAGCTTGTGTGACAAGACCAGACCACACCAAGTAAAGAATTTGGGTTGCGTTTATTTGAAATGACGGGGGAAGAGCATGATCTGAATCACATTTTTAAAAAATCACTCTGCTGTGTAGAGAATGACTGGCAAGGGAACTAGCGTGGAAACAGGGAGACCAGTTGGATGGTCACTCCAGTCAGTGACTTGGGCCAAGAGAGAAAGGTAGAGAATAAGAGAAATGGTTGAATTTGAGATAGATTTGGGAGGGTGAGCCAAATAGATTTGCTGATGGATTAAACATAGGAATAAGAGAAAAAGGAGGCATCAAGGATGATTTCTAGGTTTTCAGCCTGAATGACTACATAGATATCGATGTCATTTACTGAAATGGTAAAGAAAGGAACAGATTTGAGAAGGGAATCAAAAATTTAGGTTTGAAATGATTAGTTATTAGATTTCATATCAGGGAGGAGGTTGGATGTATAAGTTTGGAGCTCAGTGAAGGCTGATGAAATTAAATTGGAAATCATCATCATTCAGGTGGTGTGTAAAGCCCTGGAAATGGGTGAGATCGCCTAGAATGAGGTATTGATAGAAAAGAACAAAGAAACTAAGCCTTTGGAATGCTCAAAAATTTAGTGGTTAAGCAAAGAAAGACCATCCAAAGGAGGAAAACAAAGGCTGTCAATGGTAGAGAGAAAAATCAGAAGAACATGGTGTCAGGGAAGCCAAGAGAGTTTTAAGAATGAGAGAAAGGTTAACCATGTGCTGATTGGTCAGTGAGATGGTGTTAAAAAAATGTCACCATTGTATTCGGCTAGCTGGTATCGCTACAAATCCTGGGGAGCATGGAAGCTATAGTAGAGTGGATTAAGGAGGAATGAGACATGAGGGGTTAGAAAAAATAGGATTTGAAGAAGTAGGTAAAGATAGAACAAGGAGCCATGGTTCCTTAGGAAAAAAGGATCCAAGAACTCTCCCTCTTTTTTGGAGAGATATAGAAGTAGGGAAATATAGCAAGGTGACTTGTGGTGACTTGATCCAAAAGCTATTGTAGTAGGGGTGAGATAGGACCAGTGGCTGGCCCTGGCCTGAGACAGAGGTAAGTGTGATGGTACTTCTGGGTGTTGAATGGGGCACTGAATAAGTCCTGATCTACCCAACCTATATTTACCTTGCGCCCTTATCAACAGTGAGGTTGTGAAGCAAAAAGATCTGGTTGCCTAGAACTGTAACAATAAGGGCTTAGCTAGATTCTGGCCAGAAGTTCTCTGTGACAGGGCGTAACCCAAGAAAAAAAGTCACTTTCCCTTGGGCAATTTCTGTGAATGAAAAAGGCTTGTCTCTACCCTCTTAGTCCTAGTCACTTAGTCTTACCTGTCCTGGTCCTGACTTAACCTCCAGAAATAGCCAGAGAGAACTAACCATAGAGTATTAGCGATTCCATACCGGCCAGGTTTCTGCTACCACCAGCACAGTGGTAATTAACAAAGTCAAACCTATTCGCTTCAAGCAGCCAGTGTTAAGAGTTTTAACCCAGACAGCCCTGGCCACTTGGGCTGGGAAAACTCTTCACTGAACTTAGCAGTGGGAAGTAAATCAGCCTATTCTTAAAAAGTCTTATTACTGGGCCACTCTGGGGAGAAGGAACGTATCCCAGCTTCTGCTCTTCAGAGACAGTCGCCAAGGCCAACACCCCGCCACCGTAGTCAGCACACATAGAAGCAACTGGACCTACTCCTCAAGGTTCTCCCATGAACTCGGGGATACCTGATGGAGAAAGAAGCAGCAATGGGGCCTGTGGAGGGCTACATGTTGGCCTTCCAGATTTCATGATCACTGATGCATTCTTTGAGCATAAATCGGGCAAGAAGATGTGGCGGTTACACTTGGTTTCTTATGGCTTTTGGTCACTTTCTCTATTTCCTTTACATCTATTTTTTTTTCTTATTCCTTGATCTATTTTCAATTCTAAGGACAGATAGTATCATCTAAAATGAGACTCTCTTCCTAAACCATTTCAAGTCAAGTTCATTTCTGCAATAATTATAGAAGGGATATTTCTTTGCATGATTAGTGGCACATACCCAGGGTTCACTACACGTTGGCTTCTGGAATCTAGCTAAATTGGTGGAATGACTTATAGTACACAGTCCAGGAGAGCTAATGGAATCGGAGTCATGGCTGCCTGTGGTCACAATGGATGTCATATAGCATGCTTTTTTCTTTCTCTAACATCTTTTTTTTTAAAAAAAAAACAAACTTTATTTAATTATTTAGGCAGCATCGGGTCTTAGTTGCAGCATGTGGACTCTCAGTTGTGGCATGTGGGCTTCTTAGTTGTGGCATGCATGTGGGATCTAGTTCCCCAACCAGGGATCAAACCCAGGCCCTCTGCCTTGGGAGCACAGAGTCTTACCCACTGGATCACCAGGGAAGTCCTCTAACATCTTTTTTGAGGTATTAGTTACATACCATAAAACTCATCCGTTTTAAATGTACAATTCAATGATTTTTTAGTAAATATATAGAGTTATGTAACAATCACCACAATCCAGTATTAGAACATCTCTCACTCTGTAAATAGCCCTCCTGCCCATGTACGTTCCAACCCAAGTCCAGACAACTGCTAATCTCTTTCCTATCTCTGTAGATTTGCCTTTTCTGGACATTTCATATAAATGGAATCATAAGACACACAGAGTTTTGCAACTGGCTTCTTTCACTTAACATAACACTTTTGAGGTTCATCCACGTTTTGGAAAGTTCCTTTTTATTCCTAAATAGCGTTCCATTGTAGGGATATACCACATACTGTTTATCCACTCACCCGTTCATGGACATTTCATGTTGTTTTTAAAAATCCTTTCCTGAGTGTATTTGGCTCATAAAATCACCTTGCAAACAGCCTATATGTCCTACCTGTCTAAATAAGGGAGTTCGAAGCACTTCCTCGGGGAGACTGTCTGCATCCCAGCAAAGCTGTGCTAAGGGCTTATGGTAACTGCCCAACATGCTGCTGTGATGCAGGCCGTGCATAGGTAAGTGAGCGATAGTACAGTTCTAAGCGCCAATCCTTTCTCCTTTTGTGGATGTGAGGACAGGGAAATGAGACTAAATCTGAAAATCCACGTGGTGTCTTACAGATCTTATAATGAATTCTATTGAATTCTCCTGGGGAAAAAAATAAAGAAAATCAGAGGCAGCATCAAGATTCTAAGTCCTAAACAACAAAGGAGGGAGAGGTTTTGCCTGACCTGGAAGGGTAGGCGTGCTGAAGGAAAGCAGAGTTTTTCACTCTGAGCTAACGGATTGCCAGAAGTCTTACGCCTGGTCTTGAGGCACCAGCTTGTCCTTTGTGGGAAGGAAGAAAAACACTCTGGTGTTATTCAATGGTACCTCCAAGACCAGTCCCTGGAGAAATCGTTCCAAGTTCCTTAAATGGTGGGACTGGTAAAATTGGAAGAGTAAGACTACCTCTCGGGGGACTAAAATATCTGTGGTCACTAAACTAAAATATCGGGTGAGACCACCCAAGATTTCCAAAGAGTGGTATTCACGTTGACTGAGAGGATGGCTGCTCCAGCCGGGAGTGGGCCACTGGCTAGTATGGTGGTGGTGGAGAGCAGAGAGGTGACCCCCAAGCAGATAGCAGCAGTGGAAGGAGAGGGCGTGAGCACATAACAACAGCAGGAAAGCTGTAACCACCGGTGAGGGCCATGTGGAAAGAGAGATGCCTCAGTGGTTTAGAACTGTATAATGCAATTCAGTGGGGGACAATTGTTTACCAAAGCTGTGTGGTATAATTCGGGCATCTCAAACACACCACGTGCTTTCCTGCCCCTGTGTCCTGAGGCTGTAACAGCTGCCTGGAATATTCTTTCTTGGGCTGTAATAGCAGGACCAACTTTTCCTATTCTTCTGGTCTGAGCTAGAGTGTATCTTATCAGTAAGTCAAACCCTATTTAAAGATCCCCAGTGATGGTATGTCATAGTCCCCTATCTTTTTCCTTGAGAGGACCGCACTGCACTGGTTCTAAGATATACATCCCCTCCATCCTCCCCCCATCCCACCCACCTTTTAACATCTCTGAAATTGGGATAAATCAAAAATCATGGTCTTTTCTTTTTAAGCAATTAAAAAAATATATAATGGTGTATCTTATAACCAGCAGCATCTCTATTCAATAAAACACAGTATTCTGTATACTCCGTGAGTGTTGATTTATTTGTATGCTTATTGTTTGTCTACCCTATAAGACTATAAGCTTTCTTGGAGCAAGGATCACATCTGACTTGCTTACCCAGCATGTAGTACAATTCTTGGCTCACCATGTGCGCTTAACAATGATTAACTGAATGAATGAATGAACCTTACAATAGGGTTGTATGGATCTCAGCCAAAAAAACCATTGTATACAATACTATGTATAATTAGGTGACATGGTAAGTTTTTTGGACAAAATCAGCATATATTCTCACTGTCGGATTCACATGTACCCAAGGTCTTATCTCGAAGTTTGAGCTTTTAGGTACTGGGTTTAAGCAGAACCTTCCGTACAAGCAGATACCAGAAAACAAAGCACGCTTACATCTGTCCAACCAGAACTGTCTAACTTTTTGCATTATACATTTCTCAGAAAACACTTTTGAACGGGAGATATTATTAGAAAGTATTTACAAAGCCTCTCTCAGTGTGATACCCCGATGCTTTGACAAGTATGTTATTTTTGCATGTGAAAAAAAACTCATTGTCATACATGATGACCAGTTTCTCCTGCTTAATACCACAGTTAACTCCAATCCTACGTTTATAACCTCTTAATCTGTTTCCATGGAGACAATAGATTGGGTCTTATCTATTCATTTGATCCTGACTTAAAGAAGTAGAAAAACCAGGGGATTCACTCTTGGCTAAAATAATTTAGTAATAAGCAAATATTTTAGGAAACGTCATTTAGAGACATAGGAAACATAAATGGATTTCAATGCGTGGTTGATCTATTTGAACATTTTCCTCTGAATGAAAGTCCTTCTTTAAGACTGATGCAAGGCTCTGGATAAATCTCATTATTATGAAAGTCCCCAATAGTGAGAATTTAAATACAAAATTATGCAAAATGAGAAAAATGGGTCATTTCTGCCACTGCTTCATTCTGAGGTTTTGGAATGAAACAGAACTGAAAATAAAATCGTCTCAACTTCACAGTATACCGTGTCTCCCTGGTAGCATTCAGATGGTGACTCTGACGCAACTTGGAATGATGGCTATAGAACTGGATTCTGATCTTGGACAAATCATACTGCTCTGGACCTCATCATTCCTGCTTCTGGGAGTCTGACTTGAGAAGGCCCAGCTCAATTGTTATCTCCTCTAAGAAACTTTCCAGACTTCCCTGGTCAGAATCAATGCCTCCTTCCTCTTCTAGACACCCCTACCATTTTGTTTCTTCTTCCTTTGTAGAATGACAGAGTCCTATGATATAGATGGGTGTCCAGGTGCACCTCATTTATTGCACTTCACTTTATCACACTTTGCAGATACTGCATATTTCACAAATTAAAGGTTTGTGGCAACCCTTCATCAAGCAAGTCTATCAGCTCCATTTTTCCAACATCATTTGCTCTTTGTGTCTCTATGTCACATTTTGGTGATTCTCGAAATATTTCAAACTTTTTCGTTATTATTATATTTGTTATGGTGATCTGTGATCATTGATGTTAATATTGTAATTGTTTTGGGACACCCTGAACTATGCCCATATAGGACAGAGAACTTAATTGATAAAAGTTGTGTGTGTTCTCATGGCTCCACCAACCAGCTCTTCCTCCATCTCTCTCCCTCTCTTCAGGCCTCCCTATTCCCTGAGATGCAACAATATTGAAATTAGGTCAGTTAATAGCCCTAGAATGGCCGCTAAGTGTTCAAGTGAAAGAAAGAGTTGCCCACCTCTCAATTTAAATCAAAAGCTAGAAATGATTAAGCTTAGTGAGGAAAGCATGTTGAAAGCCAAGACAGGACAAAAGCTAGGCCTCTTGCACCAAATAGTTAGCCAAGTTATGAATGCAAAGGAAAAGTTCTTGAAGGAAATTAAAAATGCTACTCCAGTGAACACATAAATGATATGCAAGCAAAACAGCCTTATTGCTGGTATGCAGAAAGATTTAGTGGTCCGGATAAAGATCAAACCAGTCACAACATTACATTAAACCAAGGCCTAATCCAGAGCAAGCCCCTAGCTCTATTCGATTCTGTAAAGACTGAGAGAGGTGAGGAAACCGCAGAAGAGAAGTCTGTAGTGAGCAGAGGTTGGTTCATGAGGTTTAAGGGAAAGCCATCTCCATAGCATACAAGTGCAAGGTGGAGCAGCAAGTGCTGATGTAGAAGCTGCAGTAAGTTATCCAGAAGATCTAGCTACACTCATTAATGAAGGCAGCTACACAAAATAGATTTTCAACATAGACAAAACAGCCTTCTATTGGAGGAAGATGCCATCTAGGACTTTCATAGATAGAGAAGAGAAGTCAATGCCTGGCTTCAAAGCTTCAAAAGGCAGACTGACTCTCTTGTTAGGGGTTAGTGCAGCTGGAGACTTTAAGTTGAAGCCGATGCTCATTTACCGTTCCAAAAATCACAGGGCCTTTAAGAGTGATGCTAGATTTGGACTTCCCTGGTGGCACAGTGGTTAAGAGTCCGCCTGCCAATGCAGGGGACACGGGTTCGAGCCCTGGTCCGGGAAGATCCCACATGCCCTGCAACAACTAAGCCCATGCGCCACAACTACTGAGCCTGTGCTCTAGAGCTCGTGAGCCACAACTCCTGAGCCGCGTGCTGCAGCTACTGAAGCCTGCGCGCCTACAGCCCATGCTCCGCAACAAGAGAAGCCACTGCAATGAGAAGCCCGTGCACCACAATGAAGAGTAGTCTCCACTCGCTGCAACTAGAGAAAGCCTGTGCACAGCAAAGAAGACCCAACGCAGCCAAAAATTTAAAAAAATAAATTAAAAATATATATTTAAAAAAAGCAGATGACAAACTTAAAAAAAAAGAGAGAATGATGCTAAATTTACTCTGCCTATGCCCTATAAATGGTACAACAAAGCCTGGATGACAGCACATCTGTTTGCAACATGGTTTACTGAATATTTTAAGCCCACTGTTGAGATCCAATGCTCAGAAAAAAAGATTCCTTTCAAAATATGACTGCTCATTGACAATGTACCTGGTCACCCCAGAGCTCTGATGAAGATGTACAATGAGATGAATGTTGTTTTCATGTCTGCTCACACAACATCCATTCTGTATCCCATAGATCAAGGAGTAATTTCGAATTTCAAGTCTTATTATTTGAAAAATACATTTCATAAGGCTGTAGCTGCCATAGATAGTGATTCCTCTGACGGACATGGGCAAAGTCAATTGAAAACCTTCTAAAAAGGATTCACCAATCTAGATGCCATTAAGAACATTTGTGAGTCACAGGAAGAGGTCAAAATATCAACATTAACAGTTTGGAAGAAGTGGATTCCAGCCCTCATGGATGACTTTGAGGGGTTCAAGACTTCAGTGGAAGAATGAACTGCAGATGTGGTGGAAACAGGAAGAGAACTAGATTTATAAGTGGAGCCTGAAGATGTAACCAAGTTGCTGCAATCTCATGATAAAATGTGAATGGGTGAGGAGTTGCTGCTTATAGATGAGCAAAGAAAGTAGTTTCCTGAGGTAGAATCTACTCCTGGTGAAGATGCTGTGAAGATCGTTGAAATCACAACAAAGGATTTAGAATATTACATAAACTTAGTTGATAAAGCAGTGGCAGGGTTTGAGAGGACAGATTCCAATTTTTTAAAGAAATTCTGTGGGTAAAATGCTATCAGGCAGCATTACATGTTACAGAGAAATCGTTCGTGGAAGAAAGAGTCAATTGATGGGGCAAACTTCATTGTTGTCTTATTTTAAGAAATTGCCACAGACACCCACCCTTCAGCCACCGTCACCCTCATCAGTCAGCAGCCCTCAACACTGAGGCAAGACCCTCCACCAGCAAACATATAATGACTCACTGAAGGCTGAGATAAAGGTTAGCATTTTTTAGCAGTAAAGTATTTTTAAAGTAAGGTATGTACACTGTTGTTGTTTTTTTTAACATCTTTATTGGAGTATAATTGCTTTACAATGGTGTGTTAGTTTCTGCTGTATAACAAAGGGAATCAGCTATACATACACATATACATATATCCCCATTACACTGTTTGTTTAGACATATGCTATAACACACTTAATAGGCTACAGTATAGTGTAAACATAACTTTTATATGCACTGGGAGATAAAAAAAATTTGTGTGACTCACTTTCTAGAGATATTCACTTTACTGCAGCGGTCTGGAACCGAACCTGCAATATCTCCAAAGTACTCCTGTACATCTATTTGTCTGCCTCAGAAAGGTGAACTTCTGGGAAGTCAGGACTAATTTGACTCATCTTGGGTCTTACACATGGAGAGTGTTTCATACTTTTTGTGTGTGTGTGTGGTACGTGGGCCTCTCACTGCTGTGGCCTCTCCCGTTGTGGAGCACAGGCTCCAGACGCACAGGCTCAGCGGCCATGGCTCACGGGCCCAGCCGCTCCGCAGCATGTGGGATCTTCCCGGACCGGGGCACGAACCCGTGTCCCCTGCATCGGCAGGCCGACTCTCTACCACTGCGCCACCAGGGAAGCCCCTGTTTCATACTTTTGCCATGTCAAATTGAATGGCCTTATAAGATCAGCCTTTGCTTATTATTCAGTTTATGTTCCAAGGTACTTTGGTTTTGTTTTTAGGTACTAAAATTCCAGATTAGAAAAAAAAGTCCTGCTCATCTCAAAGCCCCATGGGACTTTGTGTGTGACCTAGAGCAAAGAGCTGGGCTGAGCACAGCTCAGCTCAGAAACTACCTCTAGCAGTTCATTCCAGGTTTATGTCCTGAGATATGGTTGGCTGGGGCTTCACTGGGCCCTGGGAGGAGAGCGGTTCCTACAGGGTTCTGAAGATGAAAATTGATTCCCTTTGGTTCGGAGCCCAGAGGCCAATGCTCTCCATAGACCATACAGCCATTAGAGTCTCAGGCATATCTGTGCGGTCTAATCCTGGCTCTAATGCTCATTTTCTGGGTGATGATGTGTGGGTCCCCTAAGTCTCTTGACCATCAGCTCATTGGTCTCTAAAATGGAAAATCTATTATTAAAGTTGCTCTACACCATGGACTGATGTGAAAACTAATAGAAAGCATTCACAAGCACTCTAAAAAGGTTCAGTGCTAAGCATAGTGAAACCAATGTAGCCAGAGGCCTCAGGCCAGTGCCGGATGGAGCTGGCCTTGGTCACTCTTTCCCATACTGCTCCCGGATGACGAAGGTCTGGCTGAACATTCTGCCAGGGCCCACACATCAGCGTTCCCAGAGGGAGCTGCAGGGTCCAGCCTGGTACATGCTGGGAAGCCCCTGAGAAAGACGGGACCCACGCAGAGGGACAGTGCCCATGCTGTCCCAACAAATGAGTGCATGAAAGTTCCCAGCCATAAGCATGGCTTTGTGTTTTTCAGTGCTTCTGAGCAGGAGCTCTTCATTTGTGATATGAAACTCGCATAATAAAATTCTTCTTATTTTAGCAAATTTTTGGCTTCAGGATTTCAGTCTTATACCTACATAATGCCTAGACTGCGGGCCAGTGGAAGCATTTCCTCGGGAAATCAATCCAACCACGTTGTTTGATGTTGTTTAGCCACACCAGTTGACTGCAGTTTTCGCTTCCTAGCCAGTTGCTCTGGCATTGCTTAGATGAAGCCCAAATTAATTTCGTTCTTGGTCACTTTTCATAAAATCGAAAATCTGAAAGTTCAGCCCTGGCCACCTCACAAAATGGGCAGGCTTGTTCTTGACCTCATTAACAAAGGGCTCTCCTTCCAACTCACACCAACCTGGGGGAGGAAATAAACCAGACAGGCCGAATGACGACAGAGAGGGATGAAATAACCCCTCCTTGGGACAATGCCTTTTCCTGTTCGGGAGGCTTCGCCTATTCCCACACTGGTTTCTGTATCCGTTACTCTACCGGGATCCTCTTTCACATCAAAGTGTCCCTCCTTGGGCTTCACAAGTAGGGGCATAACCTTAGTTTCTACAGGAAGGAATTTTCATCCCAAAGGAAAGGGGAAAACCATGTGTTTGGTTGCTATAAAATTACATGCCACTTTCCTTGTTTTTCATTTTATAATCATGCACACGAAAAGTATAGGCAGGTCTCTAGCTACTACGGGCCAGACATTCAGCTCCTAGAATCCCACAGTTAAGTCGAAAGTATTAAAAAAATATTAAGACTCCAGCCATTCAGTCTTCATTAGCAATATTAAATGCCTGAGTCAGGAAAAGTTGTAGTAGAGGATATGATTCTTTTCTACTTCAAAAGCACATAAAAGGGCATAAGTCGGACAGATTTGAAGGAAGAGAGGTTGAAGAATACCATGCATTCCATCTCAGACTAGACTACTGGGACCCTCTTGGGAGGTCTGCATTTAAATCCAATTGTGAACTGCTACATATTATTGATGATGCTAGAGCACTAAAACTTTTCCAAAGCTGTCGTTTGTGTCATTATCAAAAGCACTCTTTAGCAACTCACATATCTTATGCGTGGCAGATGTTTGCAAAAGCATGTCCCTGCCTTTCTGGCGCCTCTGATCTGAAACAGCACAGATATCCTTGGGGACATGGGGTAAATATCAGAACCTTGGGCAGGAGAGAGCATGTCCTATAATATTTTTTTAATGTATTATTTGCCGGGGGATAGGAAAACTGATGCTCAACAAAGTTTTACCTGGTGGGATATGCAGAAAACAGTTTGTTGTCTTTGGGGCAGGACCCCCTTGAACAGTATCCACATTTGGGGGATGGGAGGTATTGATGAAAAGATAGCAGAGGTTTCAAAAAGTGAATACTATTCTAAAGGTGTTGATTCATTAATTCATCCACTTGCTCATTCAGAATTTATCAAGTGCTTCCTGGATGTCCAGATGTGTAGCTGGCACTGTGAAAGGTATAAAACAAGTAGACTCATCCATGCCTCAGAAAACTCATACACACTCAGGAGTGCACAGTGGTACAGTGTTAAAGCAATGCGGAAGGAAGTGAGTTGTCCCAATGCAGATAAACGCAATTGGTATTTTGCAGGCAGAGTTAGAATGATTTGCAATCTGCCAGGCCCCATGTGCTTTAACACTGTTACCTTATTACACTTCACAATCGCTTGCTGGGAAGGTGTTAACAACTCATTTCATAGATGAGGAAACTAAAGCTCAGTGAGTTTAAGTAATTTGCCCAAAGTTACACAGTAAGTAGCAGAGCCAGGAGTTAAATCCAGGGCTGCTTCAGGCCAGAGCTCATGAATTTCCCCCTTCCCCACACTCCCTCCACTCTATGCTCCAAGCTTCAGAGAGAAATGTATGTATGTATTTAAGCCCCCAGCTGACTGCAGGACAAATATTCCTTTAACAAGGTCTGCCTGTTCAGCCTCTCCAGGGATACATCAGAGTATTTTTCAGATACAGTTTCCCCATTTCCTTTGCTCACCCAGTTTCTTTATTTCTATACTATTCTTCTAATAGCGGCCATGGTTTACATTTGAAATTGAGCGTATATTGCTAGCTGGAGCACTTACGAGGGACAATGTTATATAAATCCTAACACAGTTATGAATTAGACTTGAGATACTTATTATACAAAATTTTGCAAAATAATATAATATTTAAAGAGATATGCCTGTATTTTTACCATTCTGATGTAAACCTGTACTATATTCTGACTATTTATAAAGTTATTTCCTCAAATGTTTTCTATTTTTTTCCCCATCCTGTCATTCTTATTCCCCCGGTAATCTCTATATATCTAAGGAAGAGGAAGCTAGAAGTTGTACCACCTGTGTTTACTAATTATAGTGTTAGTCCTGGGTACTTTGTTAGAATGCTGGTTATCTATCTCTCAAGCAGCTACCCCTACCTTTTCCTTAGAACTGGCAACAATTTAAATTCAAATATCTTCACGACAGGCAATGCTATTTCATGTGGTGCCCCAGAGGAGGGAGTTGGTTTGGGTGTGTTTGGTTTGGGGCTTTTTTTTTTTCCTTTCCATTTTCGGTAGGAGGTTGTGCTTCAGAAAAGTATGCTCAGTTGGCCTATACCATTGGAAAACTTTCTTGAGTTACTCTACCCATATGCCACAAGCCTGAACCCAACAGATACCAGCTCCAAGAAAAAGCAGGGCGTTCTATCTCTGACTGATTCCATTTTTGGATTCTCTTTTGACTCTGCCAGTAAGTTCCAGAGCCAATAAGTTCCAGATGTGATGTGTTGGTTTTTCAGATGCAAGTTACCTGTCTGTTGGGAGCTTAAGAGACCACCGGTTTGGGCCACCCACAACTGACAGATGGCAGTGACTTTGGTCACTGACGATGTTGGCTGGATCCGACTGCACTTAGAAGAGAAAGAAACCGTCATACCCCTTAACAATTTCCTTTGCTCTCCGCAGTCATTCTACTAAAGAAAAGAAGATTCAAAAAGTCAAGACTCTGCACCACGTTAACGTGTGCCACATTAACATCTGGACAAGGGCTTGAGGGACTCTCCCTGGAAACAGAGACGAGAAGGAAAAAGTCCTCTAGGTCACAGTTACTCTCTAACTCTGCAGGGCAGTGTCCTTGACTGGGAGTGGAGTGGAGTCGGGTGGAGCTCCTGGTTTGCTGAGAACAGCCAGCAGTGGTTTGGCTGGTTGGTTATACAAATTAAAACTAATTTGCGTTGCATCTGAAAAAATTGGTAAATACAAGGTGCCTATTATATATACAGAGTATCACTGAAAGGCTATAAATGTATAATAAAATTTTAATATACATGACATTTTTCATGAGAAAATGTTTGGCAAAAGTTTCTGTATTCTGGATTTAGTTTCCTTCAAGAAAAAAAAATAAATCGAGATATTCACAGGTATCATGCCCAGTCAGACCACGGCCTATATGAAGGCTGATTCAGACCAGCCAAAGTGCAAGAGCAGACTTAAAATCGGATTTTCTTAAAGTTCTTCAATAAAAAAGGGATATTAGGACAACTTTACATCCTATAGTGCTTCTTTTTTTTTTTTTTTTCTGAATTTCCTGGGTTTTTTTGTTTGGAAACTGTTTTAATGTTAATATAGTGAAATTACCTAATCCCATAGGCTTTGGAGTCTTAAAGACCCAGGGTCAAATACAACTGAACTTTGGCACATGATTCAACATCTCGAAGCCCCAGTTTCCTTATTTGTGGAATAGAATGCCTATCTTACAGAGTCGTGAGAATTCAGTGAGATCACGTACAGCTATCACTTAACACATTTCCTATTAGATGAGAAGCACTCAATAATTGTCAGGTAGGAATATAATCATAGCTGTTCTATTCCAGCTGCTTCCACTCCAGCCCATGTTCCTAGGACTATCTTCTAACTCCTGACGTGTGCGTTGTATGGGCAGCAGACTGAAGGGTCAGGGCATGGACTCTGAAGTCCCACTGCCCGGGCTCCATTCCTGTCTCCTCTATTTACCGGCCCTTTGACTTAGGGCAAGTGACATCATCTCCCTGTGCTTTGGTCTCCTCACCTTTAAAATAGGGATAATGGTACCTAATTCCTGAACGTATTGTGAAATAACTCAAATCCTTCCTAACTGGCAACCCAGCCAGCTCTTTCCCAATCTTGTCCTACCTGTCTGTTCCATCTGATCTCCCACTGTTTCCCTAAACATAATCTCCAGCAAACACTGCTGATTTCCTCTACCAGCCATGAATTACAGGGAGGTGGCCTCAACGCCAGCCACAGGGTGTAAGTCATTGCTCCTTTAGCCCAGTCATGGTGTACTCGTTCCTCTTGTCATTGACTGAGGTGTGGACATACAATCGAAGTTTGACCAAATAGATGTGAGAGCAAGCCTTTAGGGAGGAGAGAAGTATCTGAGAAAGATTTTCTTCAATGATAACAATAGACAGGAAGAAACAGTCTCTCTGCTCCCTCGGGATATTGTGGCATTTGCATGTGAGGCGTGGAGTTGCTGCAGCCATCTTACATCCATGAGGGGAAGTAAGCCAAAGCTCTGAGGATGACTGAGATGTGCTAATGTACTGGATTAACCAATCTGTACCATGCTAGCTATAGAATCCTTGTTATATAAGAGAATACATATGCTTGGGCTGTTCTGTTACTTGCAGCCATAAGTAGCCTAACACAGCAGTCCCCAACCTTTTTGGCACCAGGGACCAGTTTCGTGGAAGACAATATTTCCAAGGATGGGGGTGGGGGTGGTGTTCAGGCGGTATTGCAAGTGACGGGAAGCCATGGGGAGCGGCAGATGAAGCTTTGCTCGCTCGCCCGCCGCTCACCTCCTGCTGTGCGGCCTGGTGCCTAACAGGCCGCGGACCGGTACCGGTCCATGGCCCAGGGGTTGGGGACCCTGGCCTAACAGATACACAAGAAATCCTCCACCACAAAACAGGCCAAGATATAATACTTAACCCCCAAAAGTGCACATATCATAAATATACTGCTCATTGAATTTTCACAAACTATGTAACCAGCATTGAAATAAAAATTCAACTTCATTAATATTTTAATGAAGAAATAAAATTAAAACTTCTTTACCTAACAAATTGGCAAAGATGAACGATTGATATTCTTTCTCTTGATTTGCATGTAGAGAAGTGTAGTCTCATTTCACCGTTGGCGAGTGTATAATTTGGCAACATGTATCAAAATTTTAAACATTTACTTTTTGACCCAGCAATTTAACTTCTAGGAATTTATCCTAAGGAAATAATCAAACAGATGTGCAAAGGGACATAAAAATCTTCATTGCTGGTGTTTCACAGAAAATATTTGCAAAGAATCCAGGTAGCCATCAATAGAGAATTGGTTGAATAAATTTTTGTCTATCTTTAAAAAGATGAGATCTTTATGAAGTGATGCAGAAAGCTCCCATGATACACTGTTTAATAAAGTCAGCATGTTGTCAAATACTAAGTGCACTAGGAGCCCATTTATAGTATGTAAGGAAAACAGTGGTTATCTCTGCGGGATGAAAGCACTGACAACATCTACTTGGTACACCGTTGTACTATTCCACTTTTTGAATCAACAAGCACACGTTACCATTTTCATCAGAAGTCACACTGGAATTGCTGAGAACAAACGCTCTGCAGGGCACTGGAAGGACCACCCCAATATACCAGTCCTCTCCTTCTGAATACTGCCTGCCTGTAAGGCAGTGGTTCTCACTGGGTTGTCCCTGTACCACTGACTAGATACAGATGTGGTTTAGGCAAGATGTTGGGTTTTCACAGCAACCACAAAGAATTTACTGTAATGGGAGCTTCTATATTCTTATAACTGTGAGAGGAATAATTTTTAAATTTCTATAAGAATTCCAAATATGTGACATCTGGAAAAGGCAAAACTATGGAGATCAGTGGTTGCTGGGGGGTTAGGGGTGGGGAATTAATAGGTGGAGCACAGAAGTTTTTTTTTTTTTGCACTAATCCCATTCATTTTATTTTATTTTATTTATTTTTGGCTGCATTGGGTCTTCGTTGTTGGGTCTTCGTTGCTACATGTGGGCTTTCTCTAGTCGCGGCGAGCAGGGGCTACTCTTCATTGTGGTGCGCAGGCTTCTCATTGTCGTGGCTTCTCTTGATGCAGGGCTCGGGCTCTAGGCACGCGGGTTTCAGTAGTTGTGGCACACGGGCTCAATAGTTGTGGCTCGTGGGCTCTAGAGCTCAGGCTCAGTAGTTGTGGCACACGGGCTTAGTTGCTCCGTGGCATGTGGGATCTTCCCGGACCAGGGTTCAAACCCATGTCCCCTGCATTGGCAGGCAGATTCTCAACCACTGTGCCATGAGGGTAGTCCCCAGCACAGAAGGTTTTTAGGGCAGTGAAAATACTCTGGATAATGCTATGATGATGCAAACATGTCGTTATACATTTGTCCAAACCTATAGAGTGCACAACACCGAGAGCAAACCCTAATGTAAAGCGTAGACTTTGGGTGATAATGATGGTTCACTGTAGGTTCGTTGATAGTAACAAATAGACCATTCTGGTGGGGGACGTGTGGGAGCAGGAGGTTTATAGGAACTCTGTGCTTTCCACTCAATTTTTCTGTGAACCTAAAACTGCTCTAAAATTTAAGTCTATTTTTAAAAATTCAATATATGTATATATTTCAAAATGATCACAATAAGTCTAATTAACATCCGTCACCACACAGTGACAATTTGTTTCCTTGTGATGAGAGGATATCTCTCTTAGCAACTTTCAAATATGCAATACAGTATGATTGACTGTAACCACCATGCTGTACATTACATCCCCATGACTTATTTATTTTATAACTGAAGTTGTACCTTTTGACCCCCTTCACTCACTGCCCACCCTACCCCCACCCCCACCCCCGCCTCTGGCAACCACCAATCTGTTCTCTGTCACTGAATTTGTTTTGTTTTGTTTAGATTCCACATATAAATGAGATCATATGGTATCTGTCTTTGTCTGACTTATTTCATTCAGCATAATGCCTTCAAGGTCCATCCATGCTGTCCCAAATGGCAGGAGTTCCTTCTTTCATGGCTGAATAATATTCCACACATACCACATTTTCTTTATCCATTCATCCATCAGTGGACACTAAGGTCTTTTCCATGTCTTGGCTATTGTAAATAATGCTGCAGTGAACATGGGGGTGCAGATGTCTTTTTGAGTTAGTGTCTTCCTTTCCTTTGGATATATACCCAGAAGTAGAATTGCTGGATTATATGCTAGTTCTATTTTCAATTTTTTGAGGAACCTCCATACTGTTTTCCACAGTGGCTGCACCAATTTACATTCCCACCAACAGTGCACAAGGGTTCTCTTTTCCCCACAGCTTCACCAGTACTTGTTATTTGTTGTCTTTTTGATAATAGCCTTTCTAACAGATATCTCACTGTGGTTTTGATTTGCATTTTCCTGATGGTTAGTGACGATGAGTACCTCTTCATGTACCTGTTGGCCATCTGTATGTCTTCTTTAGAACAATGTCTATTCAGATCCTCTGGTTAATTTTTAATCGAATTTTTTTTTTTTTTTTTTTTTTTTGCTAAAGCCTAAAGCCTATTTTTTTTTAAAATCCTATAAGCATAAAAATATTCTTGGGAAATGGGGTCATTTATTTCTCTCATTGTGAGAAAAATTGACTGGTGTGAGCTAAAATTGGAAAGGTTCAAAACGGCTGGCTTATTAGAGCCTGTTTCTGAATGCCCACTGACCAAGGCAGCCTAAGCAACGCCTTGTTCTTCTCACACTTAGAACATTTATCTGCCCAGGGGTGTTTCATATTTAGAGGTAAGTTTTCACCCAAAGCATTGCAGGCATAGATGAAATCCAATAGAGATGGTTTCAATCACTTGCAGTGCTTAAAATATTTATAATCCTTTCTATAGCCAGAGGCAGCAGGCTAATTATTTACCAAGCAAGTGGAAATGATGTCCCCAGGGACATGTCAGAACTGATACATCAATTGGGAGAAAGATCGGTAGTTGGAATTCAGGGAGTCTCAAAAGCATCTTGGAGTGACTCTATTTTAGCCTCACATAAGAACTGGACCAATCGTGCTACAAATGACACATTTGCTACTGAAAAGATCAAACGGTGATGAGAGGGCTTCTGTAGCTAGTCCTCACGTTGATTTTCTGAGCATCTCTAACGAGGTACAGTGAGAAAAATCTATGCTCTCTGGGGCTAGAAGGTCCCAAAATGGAAAGGCTCTCTAGATTCCAGCAGAGAGATTTAGTGGAGGTGGGAGATTACTGGGGCTCCACAGAAGGCTTTCAATTTCCCAGCCGAAAAGCTTTTTATTGCTAACGATGGTGATTTCATGGGTTCTGCTAATTAGAAGACCAATTAAGGCTTACTTTAAAATTTTTCAGACAACCCAATAACATCTAGACTTGAAAATGAAGCTCCCTCTCATCTCACCCCTCCAAAAATAACAACAGTAACAACATGTTTATATTCTTCCAGAATCTTCTCTATGCATGTCATGAGCATATATTAGTATTGGCTATGTATTTAGATATCACATTACAATGTTGTTGTTCATTCCCAGCTCTTCTTGAAATGTTCACTTAATGTCAGAGAGGTTTGGAGACGTGATGCAAAGACCAACAGCCTGGCCTGAGACTGCCCAGTGCTGGAAGTTCTAATTTCCACCTCACATCAGTAATGATAACACTTCCTCAACACTGCCATCTGTGCTTTCTAAGTTTGTGAAATCTAACCTGTGAGCATTCTTCAAGCCTGAAACCTAGAAGTTATCCTTAACAATATCCTCTCCCTCACCACCATTGTTCCATCCACAACTACATCCAGCCAATTTGATCTCCTTCCCTGCTCACGTCTCTCCATTTTCAACATCAGTACTTTGGTCCAAGTCATCAAAATCTCCCATCTGAACTGCTGCAGTAGCCTCCTTGTGACCTTGCCCTCTTTGAATCCATTTTCCACAAAACAGCTACAGTGATCTTTTTAAAAACATAAATCTAATCCACTTAAACATCCATTTATCAAGGGCTTTGCATTGCACATGCAACAAAATTCTTGCACAATGTTGCCATCAGTCGTTGCACAACAGAACTCTGCCTCCCTGCCCAGCCTCGGCCACTCTCCTCTCACCTCCCAGGCTCCAGCCACTCTGATTTTCAGTTCCGGGAGTGTCTGTGCCCTCCTGGCTCAGATACACGGACCCTGCTGTTCTCTCTGCCTGGAATCTTCTTCCTCAAACCTCCCTACTTCACCTAGTTAACTCTTATTCAGTCTTAAGATCCCTGCTCTAACACCACTTTGTCAAGATAAGTTTTTACTGTATGTCTGTGTGATTGTTTGGTTAATGTCTCTGTTGCCCACTAGACTGTAAGCTGCGTGCAGGCAGGTCTGTTTTAGTACCTCTTTTCCCCAAAAACTAACAAAGTGCCCGCAGCATGGCAGGAGCTGAAATATTTGCCGAGTCAATTTACTTCCCTGTGAAAGATCTTAATTTGCTAACAATTAAAGAACCAGTGCGAGTGAAGCTGCTGGACAGAGTCCCAGCTGGGGAGACGTTGACCATGTCCTCCGGTAAAAGAGCCAGAAAGTGGGATTTTCTCTCCACTTCCAACACTACCCGGGCGCCAAACCCCGGCTTCAGGGTGCTCTATTCAGCCTGGCCATGCCTGGATCTGCAGACTTGAGATTACACATATGGACAACAGTACTGATTCCTCCTTTTTCAAGATTACTTTTCAAAGGTTTTTTAAATTAATTAATTAATTTTTAATAACTAATGGACCTGGGGAAATAAAACAAATCCATCGACAATTACTTTTCCATCCTTTGGCGCCCTCTATTGACGGTAAACTCAATTGCAGAGAAATTATACCAAGTTCTTTCCTAGGTGGGAGAGTTAGGAGGAGGGTATTTGCAGGTCTTTCTACAAATACAGATGCTGGGTGAATTTACAGTCTTTGGGAAAATCCGACTACTCTTTCATCAAAAGTGGTGTTTCTGGGTTCATGCATCTGAACTTTTTTGACACATCTTTGGGCATCTGCCTCCAATTAACATTAGAACTCTGAGCAAAGTTGTGATAGAATTTCTAAGTCTCAAACAGCAGTAAGAAAGAAAGAAGCATCTTTACTTGTGCAGAAAATATGATCTACACAGAGCTGGAAGATTATCTTTTTGTTTTTTCTGCCTGGGCAAAAATCAGACTTATACTGGAAACAAGGACAAAGCAAATATTAAAATATGACATTTATTTTAATTATTTTAGGTTTTAAATTAAATAGTTATTTAACTTCAATTTTGATTAACTTTAATTTTCTCCAGGTAATGTTAGCTCCAAACTCATGTTAGTTCTTTTCCAAACATATGACCCACTTCTCATAGAAAAGTGGATGAATCAGTAAAAAAAAAAAAAAAAAAAGATACATCAATTTCATATATGATTTTAATCAGAAGCATAACTGTTGAGTTAGGAACTTTTTTTTTAAGTATTAAAATAGAAGCAAACAAAACTATAAGAAAACACCCTAAGATGAATGAATTATATGTGCTTATTTGTTTTCACAGTTTTTAGAAGGAGACCCATGTGGAGCAGAACCTAAGAACCTGAAGGTCAGTCACGTAAAATGTTTCCATGGTCAGCCAAGAGAACGGTCCTGTTTTTTTCCTATGAAGTGGTCCATGAAAATAAACAAAAGAATGATGAATCTCTATATTAGAATCTACAGTTCAGTTTTGTATATCTGAAGTACATTTGGATACTGAGGCAGTACCTGGAAAGCTGGGGCCAAAACAGTCCCTAAAACGAGTATAGGCTGCCAGGTCAGCCAGACCTGGTATCATCTTGTCTTCCATTTCCTTGTGGCTTGACTTTCTGCAAATACTTTAACTCCTCTCATTCTTAGTTTCTTCATCTATCAACTGGAGAGAGTAACATGGAGATAGCTGTTGTGAGGATTAAATAAAATAATGTATGTCAAGTGTCTAGCACAAAGCGATCCAATAGAAATATAATGCAAGCTACATGTGTCACTTAAAATTTTCCAGAGCTATGCTAAAGACAGTAAAAAGAAACAAATGAGTGTCATTTTAATTTTATTTAACCCAACGTAACCCAGTTGAAATATTATCATTTGGGGTCTTCCCTGGCAGTCCACTGGTTAAGACTCCATGCTTCCACTTCAGGGGACACGTGTTCCACTCCCAGTAGGGGAAGTAAGATCCCACATGCCCCACGGCATGGCCGAAAAATAAATTTAAAAATAAAGAAAGAAATATTATCCTTTCAACATGTAAGCAACATAAAAAATTATTAGCAATTTATTTTGCACGCTTAAAAGAAAAAACCAACAATTTATTTTACACTCTTTTTATCATGATAGGTCTTCAAAATCCAGTGTTTATCTTATACTGACAGCACATCTCAATTCAGACACAAAATTTTCAATGATTATTGTGACATGTGGTTCTACCAAAGCAGTGAAGTTGTCTTTAATGGAAGGATACTTTACACTGTTTCCGTTTTCAAATTAAAGTTAAATAAAATTAAGTAAACTCTGAAATTCAGTATCTCCATGTCTCTTGCCACATTTCTGGCTCCCACTACCCCTGTGAGGCGAGTAGCTAACTGTGATAGATGATTTCATGTGTCAACTTGGCTGGCCAGTGGGTGGCCCAGATTAAACACTATTTCTGGGTGTGTCTGTGGGAGTGATTCTGGATGACATTAGCATCTGAATCAGCGCACTGGCTAAAGTAGATTGCTCTCACCAGTGTGGGTGGACGTCCTCCAATCTGTTGAGGGCCTGAAGAGAACAAAAAGGCAGAGGAAGGAGAAATCCACCTCTTTTTTTTCCTGCCTTACCGCTGAGCTGGGACATCTGATATCTTTTCTTGCCCTTAGACTGGGATTTATACCATTGCCTTCCCTGGTTCTCAGGCCTTTGGACTTGGACTGAATTATGCCACGAGCTTTCCTGGGTCTCCACCTTGCAGATGGCGGATCGTAGGACTTCTTAGTCTCCGTAATGGTGTGAGCCAATTCCTCATAATTTCATAATTAATAGATGAATGAATGAATAAATAACGCAGGCCCTGTTTCTCTAGAGAACCCTGGCTAACACACTACAATATTGGACCACACACATAGCACATTCCCAGCCTATAGCAGCTTCTGGTAAATACTAAGTCATCTTTATCCTGGCTCTGCCACCAAGTGACCTTGATCAAATCGCTGACCTCTCTGGACCTCACTTTCCTTATCTGTAAAATAAGGGTGTTGAACTCCATGATCTTTGAGACCCTGTCTAATCTATAATTTTATATTTGTAAATCCTCCCCCGCATGCCCCTTGGGCTCACCCAGTTTCCAGAAAGGAAAGCAGAAACTTCCTGCTTTTCCCTACACTATCAGTTCTGTTCTACAGTCTTTTACGGAGCGTCAACTGTGTGCGAAGAACTGAAGACACACAGACAAGTATGGTACTGGCTCTGACAGTCGAATGATGTAATCCACTGTAACACATCTAGGACAAGCTCTGTTCAAGCTATAAACAACTGCTGTGGTAACACATTGGACAGTGCAATAATCCCACAGGGCTCACAAAATGATTGTTTTAATTTAGCAAACTAAGTGAAAAATCAGTTAAGCCATGTGTTTGGCATCACCCAACAAAATAACTAATATATTGGATTTTCTTCTCTTTTTGAACCTACGCTCTAGGTTTCACTTGGCCGTAGCCTAAATATCTGAGGAGAACACAAATGGTGCTAAAACACATATGTCCTGTTCTGAAATGTGCTTTATTAGGTCTATCTGGTCTAGGAGATGTGTCCTGATCTGCTCCCTGTGGACTCTCCTGTGAACAGCAGGTCTCTTGCCAACATTTGCCAAGCAGATACCAACCTGCAAATTGAAAGTCTGCATAAAGCGATTTCAGGCTGAGGCAAAGCATTCAGGGCCCCCTCCACCGGCTTAGCTGGTAGTATCTCTTTCAACTCACCTGGTCTAAATGCTGTCCATAAAATAATAGTCCATTTCAACCTCAGCAACTGAGACCTACGACTCACCTTTTCTACTTCGAATTTTTGCAAATTAGAACCTGTGCTGGTTCCATTTGCTAATGGTGGCTACAGCCTTGTCCCTCCAAATTCCTGCACTGATGGACAAAGACGTCGCTATAAGTTTCACTGAACCCTGAGATATAAAGTTATTTAGTATTTCTTAGGACTCTGAAGCATTTATTTCTGCCCCACATAGAAGCTATTCTCTGCAATGAAACGGGAAGACCTCAAAAGAAAGCATTTGATGATCTAGCTGGTAAAAACATAGAAATGATTAAAACAGAGGCAAAGAATCCACATGTTGCTATTACCTTAATGACTAAAACATGCAACTCATTAATTTAATCTGACAGTGAGCCCTTTTGTGGGTAGACAACTCATATGTAATGTCTTACTCCAGCTGAAGAGACTTGTCCCATGCCAAGCCTGGCTCCCCATTTCTTTTATTACTGAGAAGCCATCGGTACAATCCAAAATGATTAAAGCCATAGAGATTGAATTGCAGACAAAGAACTTCAGATTGGATCGGGGATGGGAAAATAAAACTCCAACCAAGTACAGGGCTCAAGGGACATATGATCAAAACATTCAAGTTTTTTCTACAAGCTGGAAAATTCAACTTCCTAGTTTATAACATGTGAGAAAAAAATAACTGACATAGTCTATTAATACATTAATACTTTTTTCTGCGAGAGGAGTGCCTCCAGGTTCCCTAAAAAAGGACCCTTAAAATCATAAAAGTATTATACACAAAATGTCAGAAGTATAAGAAAACTCATGAAACAAAGATTCCTGGGTCCAGTTCTCCTTGTCCAGAGATACTTATTGTATGAACCTGGAGAAATTTTTGAACTTGATTATTGGGATAATGATTAGTAAAATAGCACCTAAAACAGTTAACCACAAAACAAAACAGACCAGAAAAATTAACATCCCACAAAAATTACAGAAAAATAAATGAAAAAAAAAATCTTCAAATCACCTCCATAGAACTAACCCATAAAAAAGAAAATTTTCTCATTATAACTATTCTTTTGCACAAAAATAATTCAAACCTCTGCTATCACTCAAAAAAAGCAAAGAAAGTCTTTTTCTATTGCTAACATTCTGAACCACATTTTTAAAATCCATCGTAAACCACTTCTCAGTCACCAGACCTAAGTCTCGTTCTTTTTTCTTAAGTTATGACTAACGTATTAAAGCAAAGTGTACCCTTAGGTGATCTTAGGTTCCCTACAAAGGAGATTCCTGTTCCCTCTGATATACATCTTCTTTCACACTCCATCCATTTCCGTGGGGCCCTCTTGATCTAGCTCATGAAACAGATCAGCTGAGTGAGGGACACAAGTCTTAGGATACTGTTTGGTGCTTCTTAAAAACAAAAATGTTTCATGTTGAGGTAGATCCTATTTTAACCAAATGGGAACTTTCATTCTGATATTCTGCTGTTAGACAGCCAGTACCTTCAATGCAAAGACAATCATGACAAATGCTATGTGAATTTTCCCACTTGACTATAGACAGGTTCTTCTTAAATCAAAATAAGTTTATCTTCGGTAATAAAAATACTCAAAGAAAAACTCTTAAATGGACTGTGTCTACAGCAACCCACTCTGGCTGTACTGCCTATGAAGACAAGGAGAGTGACTAAGTGGTGATGCCACAATAATTCATTTTTTATTTGTATACATGGGGTCTATTTCCGGTTGATATTTCCTCTGGCTTGGCAGAATTGGTATTGATGCCTACGAGTAATGTTTAAGGCAAAATCTTGATATATTAGATAAACACTTTCGTTTAAATTCCTCTTTGTGACCTGCTGTTTAACCGGTTTACAATGCATTATATCATGCTCCACTATTAGGACTCTTAGTTTGGGGCTAGCAGAAATAGTTCAGCTAATGGAAATAATAATTTTTTCATGCTGTACTACATAGTAATTTAAAGTATTTCAATTAAACAAACTGTCTCATTAGAGCTCCTTGATGATGCTTTGATATGGTCAGAAATCCCAAGGATGCTATTGGGATGCACGCTATCATATGCACATGCTAAAGAAGGTTACCATATGCCAAACATTTTAGAGCACTCAAATGACCTACTTTAAAAGCGTTTGAAGCCATTTGCTGGTGTAGACCCAGAACAAATTACCCTTGTCTAATAAGTAGCTTCCAATTTGTGTTCCAAAAGGCATCCAAGTTCTCCCACCGAGATTTATTTTTTAAATTCCATTTCTTTCTCCTATCACAGGTTAAGATTATTTGAAAGCACATTTGTTCATAAAGTATCAATACTTGTCCTGTTACTACTTTGCTTTTCACAGGATAGTCTAATAATGAATGTTATAATAAATAATTGACTGTTTTATATCATATTCACTATCATTTTTCCCTCAGAGATTCTAAACTCCCTTGGACAGTTCTCTAGGAAACAAAAGATTAAGTACAAAAATAAACTAAATTGGTTAAAGTATCCTTGAGATACTCAAGATAAATTAAATGTTGCTACTTTAAGTTGAATATTCAAATGCCTTCAGATAAGCTTAAGGTTTAAACAAATTTTTTAATTCTGTTAATTTTACTGTTGAAAACAGATGAAAAAAATAAAATCATGATGTTCTTAACATAAGCAAGAAGCTCACTTGTAAACTTTTTATGTCACGTAAACTACTCGCTTCCTGAGTTTAAATACCTGTTAATTTTAATTTAAATATCAGACAGGGCTTCCCTGGTGGTGCAGTGGTTGAGAGTCCGCCTGCCAATGCAGGAGACACGGGTTTGACCCCTGGTCCGGGAAGATCCCACATGCCGTGGTGCAACTAAGCCCGCGCGCCACAGCTACTGAGCCTGCGCTCTAGAGCCCGCGAGCCACAACTACTGAAGCCCGCGTGCCTGGAGCCCATGCTCTGCAACAAGAGAAGCCAACCGCAATTGGAGGCTGGCGCACCGCAACAAAGAGTAGCCCCGCTCGCCGCAGCTAGAGAGGGCCTGCTCACAGCAGCAGAGACCCAGAAAAGACCCAATGCAGCCAAAAATCAATCGATAAATATATTAAATAAATAAATAAATAACAGACAAACCAGTTGTTGGACATGATAACAAATAACATAATGATCAATGTACTGAATTTTCAATTAGTTCTTTTGGTACTGTATGCTAGAGCAACAGGAAAAGTATCGATTTTGAGATCGCAATTCAAATCCAAATTAACTTGTAAAAGTGATGCAGTTTTATTTACTCAGGCCTGCTAATTATAACACTATTTTTAAAATCTAGTTTGCATAAACCATTTCTTTATTAGTTAGGGTAAGTACCACTAGCTGCCATAACAGACACCAAGGTCTCAGTGGCTTAACAGAATAAAAGTTTCTCTTTCATACACGATGTCCAATGTGGTTGTTTCATCTGTGGCTTCAAAATAACCAGGGTCTCAGAGTCCTCTCTTGGATCATAAAGTCAGAGGACAGACGTCAGAGAAAGTAGGAGTATTGCAGGAGCTTTGGGGGAGGAGAGCCTAGGCCTAGACGTAATGTACCTCATTTCCACCCACATTTCATTGGTCAGAACTCAGTTACATGGTCACAACTAAGTACTGGGGAGGCTGGCAAATGTAGGCTGGCTGTCTGCACAGTAGGTAAGAAGTGGGTTTTGGTGAACACACAGAAATCTTGTAAAAGTCTCTATAGCCTCGGCAAGAACTTGCTAAAAGGAATATAATCACATCATTGTTCTTATAACAAGAGAGATCATCATTTGGTCTTTAAATTGAATGGTAGATATAAAGCCTATGTAGTAACACTTAAAGTACTATTCTAACTAAAAGGTATTAAGTAACCAGTAACCATTTACAGAACATGATGTTTAATCATCATCGTCTCAGGTGCCTCTTCAAAGCACATGGATTCAGTCTTTCCTTGAAGTTCTCTGAATCTCTGAAGTACTTTTCTTCTCACCAGGCTGGAAGAAAATGGCAGACATGGTAACTTTCACTTAACTTTAATCCTGAGAGCTGGAGTAAATCCAAATAATATCACCCCAATATTTTTTCCTGGCCTGCGTGACCCAAATCAATACACCACACGAACCAGTTTGAAGCTGAAGCTGTGTGTGTGTTAAGCTATGTATTTCTGAGAGCCTGAACCTAGACAAAGCCTCAACAGAACATCCAGATAGTCTCTCAACTGATATTTCATGCGGTTTAAGTTCCTGCCAGAGGTCGGATTTCATGAGTCCTTGTTAATTACCAAGCTTTCCAAACTTTCTGCACTGACCTCTGATGCAAAAGGAAACCCACCCCTTTGTATAACTGGTCTCTGAAGCAAAAATTAAGCAGAAAATTGAGGCAAGGACCCAGGAAATTCAGGCAAATCCTCACAGCTTGATATGTGTCTTTTAAATATCACAACCCCAGAGCAAGACAGCAAATAATTGATAGGCAATGCAGGGAAGAGTAACTGACAGGATTGAAACCCTGCAGGGACTGACCTAGAAAGAGAGATAAAAGGCACTGAGAGAGACTGGTTGTTCCATCTTAACACAGTCCTGAGAGGTAGATGTTGCTGAGATCTGGCCCTGGCTAATCCCTTGATGGCTTCAAACATATCGCTCAACATTTTTATTTTAGTAACTCTTACTTTTTCAAATGGGGATAGTAAGAAGTGGGTTCAATTTCATCTCTGGGCTGAGGTGCATTCAGAAGGCATCCGTCTGATTTGTTTTTTCTCTAGGAGGCAATCCTCCACCAAAGCCTTCAGGGGAGATTCCTATGGGACTGAATGAAGGTTACTTAACCTCATTGGCCTCAATTTTCTCTTCTGCAAAATGGGAGTTTAAAATACCTTCCTTGTGGGTTTGGATGAGGATAAAATAAATGTATAAAGTCACTGAACAAAGGGCCTCACAAATAAAAAGAACCCAATAAATGATAGCTATTTAGGCTACGTTTTAGAGAATTACACAATGTAGTCTATGTGGCTTAACGTAGTTTCAAGTTTTTTGAAAACTCTGGGGATTCAGGAAAATGGTAAGGTTGAAACAGAAGGTACCACCCAGACCCAAGTTCATCCACACAGAAGCTCAGTAGGAATTTATGGCAAAACCGTTCTTGACTCAGGCCAGCAAGCAAGGCAAATGGGTGGCAGTTGTAAGACCCACAGCTCATCTCCAAAATCTACATCCACATCTACTAATGAACATCTAGATCACGGAACTCTTCTAAAAGAGCCCAGATTATTCCCTAAACTTTTCAAAAATACTTCAGACAGTCCCTGTTGATCTATCAGCCACTGCTAATCTATTTCCATTCATGGGCTATCACAGCGAGTGGAGTATGTTTTAAGTGGGAAGGAAGCCTTGAAGAACAAACTGATTTTGACTTCTTATTTTGGTTTTCTGTGTCTTGAAACCAAACCAAAACAAAGCAAAGCAAAACATGATTAAAGCCAATTCTTGATCATCTGTGATAATAGAGAGTATGGCATAGCATGAACAAATCAGATTAACAAATCTCAAAAGCCTACATTAGAAATGAAGACTTAAAAGAAAATTATGTCTGAATATAAGACATCATAGGAACACAAGAAGCTTAAGTTTCACTTAAAAACAAATAGAAAAAAAGAAAATCCATGGTAGGCAACCATGGGTCAAGAGCTACTGACAAGTAACTAAGTCTGCAGATTTTATTTGCACCTCCTCTGCCCTTCACTGTAAGTAGACTAGTAGATGGGGTAAGGTATCTGAATAGGGCAAGAGGCAAAAAGGAACAGAGACAACTGAGCTGGGAGACCAGACGTATTGATCGGTTCTTGAATAATCCATATCTGCAAGGCTAGGACATGTTTGGTGATTAACATAAAAACAGTCTCAGTGCTAAGAGGGGAGAAAAGGTTAAGTAATAGTATGGAAAGCCTTCAGGAAAAAGCTAAAAATATTTCAAAGAAAAAACAAAATCTATGTACTAGAAAACAACGTATCTCCACAGCAATTTTGTTAAGCTCTTGGGTAAAAGACAAGATCCTCTGTGTTGACCCTGGGTAAAGATGCCATCTGTTGGGCCACTACCATTGAGAGAAGCAGAATAGCACAGCCGTGGACTGGCTCAAGTCTGGGTTCAATCCCAGTTCTGCAACTTTCCAGCTTTGTAACCTTGGCCAAGTTAGTTGCATGACTTCTCTGTGCTGCCTCAGTTCTCTTCTCTATAAAGTGGGGGTGATAATAGAACCACCTCACAATGTTCTGAAAAGGTTTGAGTGAGTAAATATATCTAATATCTAGAACAGTTTTTGACATGTAATAGGTACTATATTTGAGTATTTGCTGCTGTTCTTAACTGTTACAACCTGTTAAAGATCAAACCTCAAAGGAATAATACTTTTTTAAAGTAGTGGGATGTACTATTGAATTTTGTTATTATGTGTTTATTTTTAGAAACTTTAGAGAGTGTATTAGATTTCTATTGCTGCTGTAACCGATTTACACAAATTTAGTTGTTTAAACAACATAAATTTATTATCTTACAGTGTTGGACGTCGGAAGTCCAAAATGAGTCTCACTAGGCTAAAATCAGGATGTTGGCAGGGCACTGCCTTTCTGAGGGCTTTAGGGAAAAATCTGTTTTCTTGCCGTTTCAGTTTCTAGAGGCTGCCCACATACCTTGGCTGGGGACCCCCTTCTGTTGTCAAAGCCGGCAATGTCCAATCAAATCTTTCTCACATTAGATCACCCTGACACTGACTCTTCTACCTCCTTATTCAACATTTCAAGACCTTTGTTATTACATTGAACTCACCTGGTAATCCAGGATAATCTCCCTATTTTAAACTCAGCTGATCAGCAACCTTAATTCCATCTGCAACCCTAATTCTCTTTGCCATATAACAAAACACATTCATAGGTTCTAAGGTTTAGTGTGTAGACATTTGGTGGGGGGGGGCATTGTTCCACCTATGACAGTGAGGAATAACAATCTATCTGAAACACTGGAATGACTTATATAGTCAGCATGGTAACGTAAAAAGATAAGAGATCTGCGTTCAAGCCTGTGTTCGATTATTAACTAGTTTTATGACCTCCATTAATTTTAAGTCACCTGAACTCTGGGCATGTGCAGTAAGAGTGGTGTTGCACTGCCAAAGTCTGCACCCCTACCTAGGTATTCACTTCAAAAACTGTAATTTGGTAACAAGGAGCACAGAGCAGAGAAGTATGAGATCATTATCTCTAGTGGGAAAACAACTCAAAAATGCTTGAGTGACAGAGGGTGGCCATAAACTGTCTCTTTTACTGTGAAAAGTAGCATATCTTTAAGCTTTAGCTGACTGTTAACCTTGAGACAGCCTCTAGCTGCAACTGGGAAACAACAAAGATCTTGCTGACTTTCTGATCCAGTCTGTTTTGAGTTCTCATGTACTTACCGAGATGGTTTTAGCCAGTGGTATGCTGTTGTCTTCAGAAGTTCATCATGTACAGAACCTTGGAAGGCAATTCAAGTGTTCCCTGTTCCTCTTCCCAGGCAAGAACAGCTGTGTTATAGCAAATCCATCAGGCTTTGGATGGACCTCCAGGGTTGGCCTCTCTTTCCAAGCAAATTTGAGCCTTCTTTCTCCTCTTTGGCTATCTATGACTAAGGGGTGGGCTCAGAGCTGTGTGGTCCAGTAGGGATATTTCGAGCTAATAATATCCATTGTGCTTGGAAACTTACATTTGTATGCACCACAAGAAAGTTCCTGGGTAGAATTTGCTTGTCTGTGTTAAAAACATCAGCAGAGAGAGAGGTTGTGTCTAAAACACAGTGTGGAGCAGGGAGGCAACTAAGAGTCTGAGATGCGTGACTTACCTTTATTGTTTAAGGTCTGACCTTAAAAATATCATGAAGACAGAAACCAAGAAACAAATGTCACATAGTTAATCTTCATTCCCAAGTAAATTAAATCTTCTCCTTTACCTTTCCTTTATCAGAGTGGTTCATGAACAAAAACTCGGCAATTAAAGAAAACTTAATGCTTTCTCTAAGTTTGTCATGTGAGATCACTTATTATATCATTTAGATTTGATTTCCTAGGGTGGAAATATTTGGCTGTGCAAGCATGTACACACCAGGGCCAGTGGTAGGTCTCTGTGTTTAAATGATTTTAGTAGACGTGGCTTTTGGCGTCCAGAAGCATGAAATCTGTTTTCGTTTGGTTTGTATGCTAATATCCAGCAAATCCTTCTCTTCTCTCCTTGCATTTAGAAACTGTTGATGGAATTTGATTTGATGTCTGGGTCTCTTTCAATGTTGTATATATTTTTACTTAATGATGCAAAAAGTTGATTGATTAATCAGACTGCTTGAATGTTAGACTGAATAACTATTACCATTTTTAATCATTAAGGTTCACTTGTCCAGAAAATCCTTTTTGCTTCAACCCTTATAAATAGAATCATTTAAAAAATATATTGGTTGATCTTGGTTTGTTTTCTTAAAATGGGAGGTATAATTTTTGTTTACTGTGTTACTGCCATATTAAGGATATTGCAGGGTATGGGAACCAGATTCTAAACATGTTTGGACATTGTACAGCATGGATTGAAGATTGGGATGAATAGGTACTAACGTTAGAACTTGCCACTGTAGCTATTACTTTTTATTAAGTGACTGATACTGCATCCTTTTTCCTGAAAGCCAAATGAAGAAGCTAATTCCAGTTAATTTATGGTTTCATTTCACTGAGTTCCACTTAAATGAGATATTACTATAACATGGTCAATTATTATAAATAATGAGATTTGGGGCAAAGTTAACACTTGCAAGCAGGAAGAAAATTAATGTCTTCAAAACTTGAAAGATAAGGTTTCTTAGAACTTATTTTTCTGCATGCCACACAGGTCTACCTTTTTCCAGTGAAACCTAATTCCAAGCACCTCTTTTCATCTCTAAGAACTCTGGCTCTGATTGTGTCTTTGCTTTGGTGACACGTTGGCGGCTTCTTTCTTTTGCTCAGAACTTGTCCCAAAAAATGCGGACCATCCTGATGAGCTCAGTCTCTCTCATCCATCTGTAGGTCAAGTCTCCCTCTCTGAAGAGTTCTTTTGATCCTTATGCCTCCTGCCCAAGGTGGTGGGCTTGACTTTGAAGCAGGACTTAATTTTGCTTCATTTTGAATTTAAAATTTTTCTCAGGTAGTGAAAAGCCACCAAAGAATAGTTTAATGCATAAGGAAAAACAAATTTAGAGGGGCGGGGGTTGGGGGAGGGATGGAGTGGGAGGCTGGGGTGAGCAGATGTGAGCTATTATATATGGAATGCATAAACAACAAGGTCCTACTGTATAGCACAGGGACTATATTCAATATCCTATGATAAACCATATTGGAAAAGAATATTTTTTAAAAGTACATATATGTATAACTGAATTCCTTTGCTGTACAGCAGAAATTAACACAACATTGTAAATCAACTATACTTCAATTTTTAAAAAAAGAAAAAAAAACAAATTAAGGGAAATGATCCGCTTGCTTGTAAATAACAGGTTCTCGTAAATGAGGTAGCTAATTCTACACAATTTCAGGCACTCCTTTAGTAAAAGCAAGAGAAATGAAAACATCCTAGGATTTCTTTGTCATGCTTAAAAGTCTCCCCCGCTCCGATGCCTAGTTTTTTAGAAGGGGTATTTGTTCTCTTTTATAATCTGGAAATGCATGTGCCTAATTGAAGTAAGATGTACTCCTTAAATGATGAAAATAAAAAGTGATCAAAATAGATTTTTGTTATCCTTTGGGCATTGGGAGTTTAAATGCAAACTGCATGGCTTGCAGTGTAGGGAATTAATTATTGGTAATTGAAGTTGTACGCTTAATTCCCTGCTTGCTTCAATGAAAATGAATCCTTTTATTTAATACTGAAATAAGCACCACTAACCTCATGATCTCGGACAGCACACACATTCAGCTATTGAGCAATAGTGAATGCTAAAAAAAGCATTATCTTTTATTTATTTTTTAAAAAAGCTTTATCCTTTAAACACTGAATTGTGATTAAAACAAAACAAAACAAAAACACTGGGAGGTAGACACATTAGCAGAAAACATAATAGATGGTGTTGGGTATTCTTAATAGATCCTGTTCGTGTTCACCCATTAGAAAACCCATTCTGTAGTCTAATAAAAGTCTAAACAATTCAAAATATATATACACATATACTTTTTGAAACTTGTCCTCAGTAAAATTTTTTCATTGAAATGTATTGTCATATTGAAGCTGGATGACCATTTAAACTGTTGAGCAAGTAAACTCCCTGCCTGATGTTTCTGCTGTAAGGGATTATTTTTATTGTTACTTTTTTTAGATGTTGGGGGTAGGAGTTTATTAATTAATTTATTTATTTTTGCTGTGTTGGGTCTTCGTTTCTGTGCGAGGGCTTTCTCTAGTTGCGGCAAGTGGGGGCCGCTCTTCATTGTGGTGCGCGGGCCTCTCACTATCACGGCCTCTCTTCTTGAGGAACACAGGCTCCAGACGTACAGGCTCAGTAGTTGTGGCTCACGGGCCTAGTTGCTCCGTGGCATGTGGGATCCTCCCAGACCAGGGCTCGAACCCGTGTCCCCTGCATTAGCAGGCAGACTCCCAACCACTGCGCCACCAGGGAAGCCCAGGGGTTATTTTTTTTCTGAGGGAATATTGCAGCCAAACATGATGTGGACTTGGCTTTCTGCCCAGCCTCATCTCTGATCTCTCTCTGTCTCTGTCACCCTCTGTCACTAGGTTCTGGCCATGCAGGAGTGCCTCTGGGAATTTATTTATACTTACTGTTACTTAGGTCTGGTACTGCTTTCCCGGGCTCCCTACATGTGCTCTTTGCCTAAGCAAGCATCTTTTACTCCTTTCAGATATCAGCTCAAATACTACACCTGAGCTTGGCGGGAGTCCTCCTCTTTTATATTCTTATCGCAGTAAGTCATGTTGTAGTCACTTGTTTCACACTTGTCCCTTCTGCCAGAGCATAGTTTCAAGAAGGCAGGGACAGTGTCTGCCTTGTTCATAGCTAGAGCTCCAGAAACAAGTTCAGAGCCCTGCACACACTGAGGATCAAGAAACATGTTTAAGGGAAGGAAGGAGAGGATAAAGGAAAAAAGGGAGACAGCTAAATGTTATTTAAGGTCAGCCAGAGAGGTCTTTGTCAAATTTCCCATTTTACAGTGCTGAAGTATCCATAACAGTTATAATACAATTAATGATTTGTTTTTCTCATTTCTATGGGAAATGAATGGAATCAATATTTTCCAACTTTTTATTTATTATTGTACTACATACTAAGCCCCGAGTGCCCCTTCCCAGAAGACAATTTATCCATATTTCAATAATTAACACGTAATTGTGTGATAAGTAACACAAGAAAAGCTTCTTGTTCAGAAATTAAACTTGCATGCTATTTAATGTGTTTATATTAGAGGAAAATTGGACACTGTATTTCCTTCAAATGAGACAGAATAGTTTGAATTTGCTCTCAGAGGAACCAACCATTTCTGACCTAGGAGAGGTAATAAGATGAATGCCTCTGTTCCTTAAGTAACCAGCTACTGTGAGCACAAAGTTTAGTCACGGGTTGTGGAAAAAGCCCTATGAGTCGGCTTCAAAGACCAAAATGTGGTTGCTCAGCCTCTTCAAACTTTCAAAACTAGTTTTCTCAACAGCAGAGAGCTTAAATGAATACGTACTTGTTCGATCTAAATATTGTTTCACCCTGTCACGGAAAGAGAATAAAGGAGACGGAAGAACACCTTGATTGGTCTTTATCTCAATAACCTGCAACTTCTGCCTCATTGCTTATTTTAAAAGAAGCACAAGTGACGTAAATGGTTTTCTGGGTGAAGATGGTAGGGTAAACCACACCCCTAATTTCACTTCTCTGCAAAATTCCACTAAAACTAGAGTAAAGAGTTTCTTTAAAAGGCCTAAACCCACATGAACATGAAGACAAGAGAATACAAGAGCAGTGAAACTTTGGAATATAGAAAGCAGATTGACAACTGGCGGCGCTCTGTACCTCTGCTTGGTTTCGAAGGTGTAAAGGGGAGGCTGAAATAACTAGGTGGCTAAAAAAGGGAGGACTCGAAGGAAGCTGTCCCATCAGGCTAGTTCTCTATCTCTTCTCACATTGCACACTGCTATAATATATATGGCATTTATATTAAATTATACACATATAAACCCTATAGTATATAGTTTATTCTCAGAAGTAGGTACAGAAGGCCTCTGGATTATGAGACACTACACATAATTGAAGGTATGTTATTATTATCATACCAAACACAGAGAGATGTCATGACTGAATGCTGAGCACCAACAATATCTATCTCTTCCCTCACTTGGCTCCCAGAATGCCAGCAGCATGACCATTTCCCTCTAGGCGAGACAGTGGAAGATTCATTTCTGCTAAACATAACCAACCGAAGAGGAAAGATTTGAAAATACTGACATCAGGAGTTCACCAACAAACAGCCCATTCACATCACCTGACAGTGTCATTCAAAGGAAACCAGCTGCACAAAAGTACTCAGAGAAACTAATTATGTTTCAGCCCTTCATTCTTTTTTTTTTTTCAATCCCAATCTCCCAATTCATCCCACCACCACAACCGTCCCCACGCCGCCACCTTCCTGCCTTGGTGGCCATACGTTTATTCTCTACATCTGTGTCTCTATTTCTGCCCTGCAAACCGGTTCATCTGTATCCATTTTCTAGGTTCCACATACATGCATTAACATACGATTTTTGTTTTTCTCTTTCTGACTTACTTCACTCTGTATGACAGTCTCTAGATCCATCCATGTCTCAACAAATGACCCAATTTCATTCCTTTTTATGGCTGAGTAATATTCCATTGTATATATGTACCACATCTTCTTTATCCATTCGTCTCTCGATGGGCATTTAGGTTACTTCCATGACCTGGCTATTGCAAAGCATGCTGCAATGAACATTGGGGTGCATGTGTCTTTTTGAATTATGGTTTTCTCTGGGTATACACCCAGTAGGGGGATTGCTGGGTCATACAGTAATTCTATTTTTAGTTTTTTAAGGAACCTCCATACTGTTCTCCATAGTGGCTGTATCAATTTACATTCCCACCAACAGTGCAAGAGGGTTCCCTTTTCTCCACACCCTCTCCAGCATTTATTGTTTGTAGATTTTATGATGATGCCCATTCTAACCGGTGTGAGGTGATACCTAATTGTAGTTTTGATTTGCATTTCTCTAATAATTAGTGATGTTGAGAAGCTTTTCATGTGCTTCTTGGCCATCTGTATGTCTTCTTTGGAGAAATGTCTATTTAGGTCTTCTGCCCATTTTTGGATTGGGTTGTTTGTTTTTGTAATATTGAGCTGCATGAGCTGTTTACATATTTTGGAGATTAATCCTTTGTCACTTGATTCGTTTGCAAATATTTTCTCCCATTCTGAGGGCTGTCTTTTCATCTTGTTTATGGTTTCCTTTGCTGTGCAAAGCTTTGAAGTTTCCTAAGGTCCCATTTGTTTATTTTTGTTTTTATTTCCATTACTCTAGGAGATGGATGAAAAAATATCTTGCTGTGATTTATGTCAAAGACGGTTCTTCCTATGTTTTCCTCTAAGAGTTTTATAGTGTCTGGTCTTACATTTAGGTCTCTAATCCATTTTGAGTTTATTCCAGTGTATGGTGATAGGGAGTGTTCTACTTTAATTCTTTTGATGTAGCTGTCCAGTTTTCCCAGCACCACTTATTGAAGAGACTGTCTTTTCTCC
>NW_020837950.1:45036505-45169523 GCF_003676395.1 Aethalodelphis obliquidens
GGAGAAAAGACAGTCTCTTCAATAAGTGGTGCTGGGAAAACTGGACAATGATATGTAAAAGAATGAAATTAGAACACTCCCTAACACCATACACAAAAATAAACTCAAAATGAATTAGAGACCTAAATGTAAGACCGGGCACTATAAAACTCTTAGAGGAAAACATAGGAAGAACACTGTTTGACATAAATCACAGCAAGATATTTTTGATCTGTCTCCTAGAATAATGGAAATGAAAACAAAAATAAACAAATGGGACTAATGAAACTTCAAAGTTTTTGCACAGCAAAGGAAACTATAAACAAGACCAAAAGACAACCCTCAGAATGGGAGAAAATATTTGCAAATGAATCAACGGACAAAGGATTAATCTCCAAAATATATAAACAGGTCACGCAGCTCAATATTACAGAAACAAACAACCCAATCCAAGAATGGGCAGAAGACCTAAATAGACATTTCTCCAAAGAAGACATACAGATGGCCAAGAAGCACATGAAAAGCTGCTCAACATCACTATTAGAGAAATGCAAATCAAAACTACAATAAGGTATCACCTCACACCGGTTAGAATGGGTATCATCAGAAAATCTACAAACAACAAATTCTGGAGAGGGTGTGGAGAAAAGGGAACCCTCTTGCACTGTTGGTGGGAATATAAATTGATACAGCCACTATGGAGAACAGTATGGAGGTTCCTTAAAAAACTAAAAATAGAATTACCATATGACCCAGCAATCCCCCTACTGGGCATATACCCAGAGAAAACCATAATTCAAAAAGACACATGCACCCCAATGTTCATTGCAGCACTATTTACAATAGCCAGGTCTCAGAAGCAACCTAAATGCCCATCGACAGTTGAATGAATAAAGATGTGGCACATATATACAATGGAATATTACTCAGCCATAAAAAGGAATGAAATTGGGTCATTTGTAGAGATGTGGATGGATCTAGAGACTGTCATACAGAGTGAAGTAAGTCAGAGAAAAACAAAAATCGTATATTAATGCATATATGTGGAACCTAGAAAAGTGGTATAGATGAACTGGTTTGCAGGGCAGAAATTGAGACACAGATGTAGAGAACAAACCTATGAACACCAAGGTGGGGAAAGCAGCGGGGGTGGTGGGGGTGGTGGTGGTAGTGGTGGGATGAATTGGGTGAATGGGATTGACATGTATACACTGATGTGTATAAAATTGATGACTAATAAGGACCTGCTGTGTAAAAAAAATAAATTAAATAAATTAAAAAAAAAGTTTTTTAAAATCTCAATTATTTTCTTTTTGGAATTCATGTTAAAATGCTAATATTTTGGGGAAATTGGGTAAAATATATTATTAAAACTAATTTCACTTTTTTATTTTTTAATGTGATTACTAGAATATTTTAAGTAATTTATGGGGTTCGCATTATATTTTTAGTGGACAGCATTTATCTAGGTATTAATCCTTTGTTAGTTTTCAATGCTGCAACTATTCTCTCTATCCGTTAACTTTGTTTTTCGTATCCTTCACTGAACAAAAAGCCTTAATTCTGATGCAGTTAAATCATCAATTTTTCATTCATGATTTTTGCTTTCATGGTTTAATAAACTTCACAAAGATATTCTTCTTTTTCGTCTACTGGCTCTGTATTTTTACCTTTCTCACTTAGGGTTTTAATCCACTTAGAGTTCATCTTTGTATAGTGTTAAGTCAGAAGTTTAGCTTTTCTCCTGGTGAAGAGCCAGTTTTCTTAATATCATATACCACAACAAGGCATCCTTGTCCATCTTTTATGGTACACTTATATCAAATTCCCATAAACACAGATTTATTTCTGAACTCTCCATTCTGTTCCATTGGTCTGTTTCCCAGAACCATACTGTAATATTTCTTAATAACTAATAATTTGAATCACTTCTCATTCCTATGCTGATATCGGTTATAAACATCCCACCAAATGAGGTTCTATATTCTCCCTTTGCTTTCTCTAGTCAGCTATAGGTTTTGACCATTTAAATATTATTAATACATACCGCCATTGGAACTCCCTTTGACTGCCTTTTCTTTTTTGTTTTTTTTTTTAACATCTTTATTAGCGTATAATTGCTTTACAATGGTGTATTAGTTTCTGCTTTATAACAAAGTGTGACTGCCTTTTCTTTAAGGAGGTTGTTCTCAGTGAGTGTTTTAGAACTGTTAATGAGTAAAAATCTGCCTATCCATTCTAGACAGAGTTATCTGGTCTCATGAGCTGAACACATTGGATAATACTTGAACATAACTCAGAACCCAGTAAAATAACCCTCTCAGTATAAGACTTGTATAGGGGCTTGACCAATATGAATGACTGGATCTTTAGGAATACCCTCCAGACTTCACTATTTCAAGTGGTGCAGCTCCCAGCTATTTGAAACTGTGGTTCCAAAGGTCAGTGAAAACAATCTATGACCAATGAGTAAATTCAAAATTATTTCACTCACTGATAGACCATTCTGAGGCATGGAGCAGCTAGGGCTCATAATTCCTTATAAAGAATCTTTCATATGCTGGACATTGGAGTTTCAAATATAAATGAAATGCATTTTAGTTATATATTTATATCTTGCTTCTTTCCCCAGAGAGAACTTAAAGAAAATAAAGTTAATAAAATAACAACCATCCCTTTAAGGAGTTCACCATCTAGCAAGGAAAACATGTCAACACTATTACCTTAATACAGAGTAGAAGTATTACAATACACATATATCACTAACAAAGTAAGGGATATTTAATACATAAGGGGAAGAGATTGAAGTATCACATTTGATTGGAAGATTAAAACAATAGTCAGTGGGGCCCCGGTGGCGCAGTGGTTGAGAGTCCGCCTGCCGATTCAGGGGACGCGGGTTCGTGCCCCGGTCCGGGAAGATCCCACATGCCGCGGAGCGGCTGGGCCCGTGAGCTATGGCCGCTGAGCCTGCGCGTCTGGAGCCTGTGCTCCGCAATGGGAGAGGCCACAACAGTGAGAGGCCCGCGTACGGCAAAAAAAAAAAAAAGATAGTGCACTATTCTATATGAAAAGTGACTAAAGAAATCCAGCAACCAAATACGAGTGAACAACTTTATTCGATCTTGTTTTTTAAAAACGATATAAAAGACATTCTTGAAACAATTGGATTAATTCAGTACGGAATTACTATTAATTTTCTGAGGCGTAATAATGGAATTGTGTTATACAGGAGTATATCTTTATTCTTAGGAGTTGCATGGTGAGTGTTTAGCAGGGAATTTCATGATGTCAAATTTACTCTGAAAAAATATAATGCAAATACAGCAAAATGTTAACAGTTATTGACTCCAAGCAGAGGAGGTGTTTCATTTTATAGTTCTTTTAACTTTGATGTATGTGGAATTTTTTTCATAATAAAACTTAGAATAACTTGATTCTCTCCTTTGGGTGATATTAATGTTAAAAAAAATTAAAAAAAGAGTAGGCATTAAGCAAGCAGAGAAGGGGAGCAGGGAGGATGACATCCTAGGCGTATGGGAAAGCTTGCATGAAGGCACGAAGGTAATATGCTTGTGTATTAAGAGACTAAGGACTTGTCCCTGAGAATGTGTAAAATTCAGATCTGAATCACCATGTGGATGATGAGCAAACCTCTACTGAACACCTACTACTGTAACTGTCTTTCACATCACTTAGAGTTCTTTGGCTGCCAGTGATAAAAATCAGTTGAAGTAAAAGCTGAACAGCCAGGACTTAAGAAGAGCTAGAACGAACACAGCTCTGGGATATAGGATCAATAACCAGTCTTCCCAAGGAGAATGGACCGGCTCTAATCCTCTTCCCTTTTTGCGTTTCTCTACTTATGAGCCAATCCTTAGGAGAGAGAGTAAGATCTAGACCCAAGCAAGTCCTCTTAACACGGGCACTAAGGGATCAGTCTCTTACTGGGTGGCATTCTTGCTCACCTAAATTCAATTCTATTGAATTCTATCTTCTATTTTCTGGGCAACCCTTGAAGCCTTCTTCTCTTTTTGCTTGTTAGCCAGAGTTGGCTTGCTGCCAAAGAACCACAATACAATTTTGACTCTTTTTTATTCGTAGTTAGGCTCCTGAACATTTCCCCATCATACACTCCGTGACACAATTTCTTGTGGTTTATTTTTGTCTGAATCTTTATGGTAGATATGAAATTAGGAGGTTTAAGTTAAAAAAATATTTTCCCCTCTACATTTGGGAAGGTATAGGGGTTAAGGATGGAGAGTACTGCCTAGGGGAAAATAAGTACATTAATGGCAATAATGTAAGATTGAAGATATCACATGGCAAGAAAGAGGTAAAACTAAACTGTGAGAGAAGCATCTGAAGGAGAATGCAGGTCTTGTTGAGTGAGAGAGGGTTAATGCGTGTCTTGTTGAATGAGAGAAGGTTAGAATAGCCAGCACTGGGGATGTGATATTCGAAATACAACTTGAGGCGCTGGTAGAATTCTCAAAGGCATTTCAGGAAGAAGAAATAGCATAAACAAAAGCATGGAGCTGGGGAATGTAGGCTATGCCCAGGAGGCAGGTTCTGATCATATTAGGAAGAACTTGGATGCCCGGCTAAGGAATCTGCATTTAATTGTAGGTATAGGGAATCACTTAAGGTGTCTGAATGAGAGAGTTACATGGTTAAAAGCAACGTTTTTAAAGAAAATGAGTTTGTCAGAGTTTTGTAGGACCTTGCTGCTCAAAGTCTGGTCAAGGACCAGCAGCATGATTTCACCTGGGAACCTATGCAGAATCTCAGCCTCCCTTTCCCAGAGCCAGCGAATCTAAACCTGTAGAGTATCAAGAAACCCTCAAGTGATCTACTCGCACATTGAACTTTGGGAAGCACTGATGTCAAATACAGTGGAAGAGGAAGATTTGACTTGAGACCAGTCGGACGACTAGGCCAGGGAGCGATGAGCAAAGGTGAGAGCAGCAGACACACCAAGACTAATGAGATTGGCCAAAAAGGGAGAAGGCATGATGACACAGAGCTTTTAGGCTGCTTCACTCATTTTCCTAATAGATTACTCCTCTTACCTTATTCATTAAAGTCATTGTTTCCTTTTAATACATTTTTCTTCTATTTGTTCTTTCTATTCATTAGCAAGCACTGCTTCTTTCTAATTGTTTCATAGGCCATAAAACCAATGAGAAATTTTCTTGAGCCTAGTTTTTAAGGGATGCAGGTTGCAACTACTGCTGTGCCACATGCTGGAATAAAAAAAAAAAAATCGCATACAGAGATTAGAAAGGAGAAATAAGAAGAGTGAAAACATCTCCTTTTGTATTTCAGGGTTTTCTTCCCTTCTGTGTTTAATATGAATCAAACAGGTGTGCATTCAAAGCGTGCAAGTGTGTCTTCATCAGCTTTTAATCATCAGCTTCAAGAAAATTCAGATCTCTCCGAAAGAGGGAAAAATAAACAGCTGAGCAGTGTGCCTCATTTACACTTCAAATATACTTTGAATTGGTTTTTCCTCAATTAATCAAATAGCTGGTGTATCCCTAAAGTAGTGTAAAGTGACATGCTGTGTGAAATCAATTTTTCTTTCCAAAATCATTAAATCCAGTAGCCTGTGACTACATCCCTACTAATCCTGGTACCAATCCTTTCATCCTCCATTAACTTTGGCACGCCTAACAGGCTGTCAAGAATAATTTCCCAGGACGTAAATAATTCAGAAATTAAAAATTAATAAATAATAACAGAGAACTACTGGGAGACAGGCTGGGTCAATTAGTGCTTTCTGCATTCTGTTTCTTCGCAGCAGGGGGGGCAGCCACATTCGTTACTTGAATCTTTCCTTCAATTCTGAGGTCTGATTTACAGCTCTTCATTACTGGATCCAGTCAGACACAATTACCTCCATCACTATCTCAGTTCCTAACTTCAAAGAAACGAACGTTTTCTTGTCTGCTTTTTTTCTCCTTGCAGCAGGCTCAGCTTGACATCCCTGGAATTTCTTCCACGCAGACTAATTAATAAGTCTTCGACTTATCGTATTCACTTCTCTTCTTTGATGTGCTACCTTAGTCAATCATCCCATTTAATTAGAATTCCAGTGATAACTTTGCTTATCTTGTGGCGAGATGTAAATTAAAATAATAGGATTTTAATTCTCTTTTTTATGGGGTTATGACATTTTGGAAGAAAAAGTTTCAACACAAACATGATATTATGTATTCTCTATGCAGGGGTAGAGGAGCATTCTGCAAAACTATTTTCCTCTTGCTACAAAGTAGTATTGCTGTTAAGCAAGCAATCATGGAAAGGCACTGTATTTTTCTATAGCATCGTTTCATCAAGTCCTTCACAGAGAAAAAAATTACCTTGATTTGCATAAATAATTGGAACAAGGTACAGGTCATGTTGCCAGTAAAGGCACTGGCTATGTTTTGAAGAAAAAAATATCCCAGAAAGTCAAGGCTTTGATATACCAACCCTGTTAACTCTTTTTGCCCTTGCCTGTCAATCCATGCTAATTTCCATTTTAGTAAATTCTCTACTAGTTTCTTTAGATTTCTTCCCTAATATACCACAAGGAAATAAAAAGGTTCTCCCAGGAACACAACAGACATTAGCAAAGCACAAGATATAACACTGATGTGCAAAATTGGTTAATAAGGGAATGCAGAAAGCAGCATTTCATTCTAGAAAACAATACTAAGACCAATATTTATTAAGCTTCCACTGTGTACCAGCCTCAGTCTCATGCGTTACGTCTGTTAATTCTTCCAGCATACCCATAATAAAGGATTATTATTCCCATATTACAGATGAGACAGTGTCAGTGAGGTTAACCTGGCCTTCCTAAGGTCACAAAGGTAGCATATGAGGATGAAGAAATACAGAAGGCATAAGAAGAATAACGTTTAAGTCTCTGAGCATAGCATTTAAAGCCCTCCATGATCTGACTTCATACTGCCTGCCAAACTCATGTTCTTTCTATTCTATTACATAAACTCATCCAAAATACATCTCCAGGCATTAACCCAGTGCCAGATTCTAGCATTATACCTTATTAATACATCATCAATGGTTACCTTAATGCTTATAGACATTGGCTGAAATTCAGTCATTGTAGTTATAAATAGTAATCTCAATCATCATAAATATATTATTTTAAAATAACGAGTACAAACAGAAAAGCACATATATATATGCAAGTTTTAGAATAAGAAAATAATCTTTTCTCTCATTTTCTTGTACTATTTTTCCCCAGGAGTGAAATAATTAGCTTTTTTGTTTGTGGCTTAAAAAAGAAAGTTACTAACAATAGAAACATCAATGGGAATTAGTCTATCCTTGATCTCTCAATCCTTCCCCTCCACTACACTCAATAACAATGTCCAGTAAGACAACAAACAGAGGTTACGGTGACCAATAGAAATTTATTTCATTAGTTAGATCTGAAACCACTGCATTAATGCCATTTTGAAGCTAACCTTTCAGGGATTTAATACAGTTGTTCTTTAACAATAGAACTTGGTTCATTTACTGCTTAAGACATGATTATTTAAATTAAAGTTAATTGGTTTCCTTACTCTCCTTTAGGGCTTTAGGCTTAGAACATTTCTATTAGAAAAGTCTAATTTGTCTCAAGTTCTTATTTCTAAATTTTAGAGTGGTTAAAATGCTGTCATATTTTAACTCTTTGTAGCAAAAATTATGTCTAAATTACAGCTCAAACTGGCAAAGCAATTAAAGATGCAGGTGACGCAATTAACAAAAGGGCTCAATCGTAGTTCACAAGACTTGGAGCTACAGTGTAAGTTGAGCAGTCGTCTCTGCCAGGGCCTCTCACAGGTTGAGAAAAGCTTGAGGCTACTTTTCCTGAGGTTCCCAAGTATCAATTTAAAAATGAAGACATGCCAAAGCAAGATTACCAAAACCATCACATATTTTAAGTGTTTACATTGGACCAATTAATGTTTTAATACACAAAATAGGGTGTAACAGAATTAGGCTATTCATAAATAATCACAGTACCAATAAAAGGCATAAATTCATGGAGCACTATAGGCTGTGACACCCAGTAATGGGACAAAGTACACAAGTTCTACAATGAAAGTCTTTCAATCCCTTTCCTGTATCTCAATGACTGTAAATATAACCTCATCTTGAAAAAAATGTTAAATTCTTAACTTCATGCTCTCGGGAACAGGAGGCTCGAGTTCAAATGCTCCCTCTCACCATTCCTTGATAAGCTCCAATCTCATACATTCACTCAAAAATTATTTTGAGTGCTTACTACATGCCAGGCATTAAAAATATATCAGTTCAAAAAAAATTCTTTTTAAAAGGACGAAACTCCCTACCTCATGGAGCATATTTCTAACGGAGATAGATAACATATAATAAACACAATAAATAAATATATAGTACGTAGAAAATAAATGCAGGAAAAAATACAGAACAGGGTTCAGGGGATCTATAAGTGCCAATGAATGATAGAAATGTACGATTTATCAATATATAGGATAGTTAGGATAGGCCTCGCCAAAAAGTAACCTTAAGCAAACAAGTGAAGGAAGTAAGTAAGAGTAAGCCATGCAGACATCTGGGGGAAGAGCATTCCAGGCAAAGGAATGGCCAGTGAAACAGAAACACCATGGTGCCTTTGTGCAAACTAGAAAAGGTGTTGCTTCCCCCATTGATCTGAGGAGAAAATTTTAATTAGCATCTTAAAGGATACTGAGAAGAAAATTAACAAATTCAACACCCCTTCCTGACATGGCAAAAAAATTAAATAGATTAAGAAATAATAATCAATGGCTATCTCCTTAACACAACTTAGCAGAGAAACACTGGATGCTTTCCTGCTAAAGTCAGGAATATGCAAAAAAAGTCCATTATCTACACTACTATTAAATGTTGTGTTTGAAGTATCAGCCAATAGAATTGGACAAGAGGTATAAGAATTAGAAAGGAAGAGGTAATATACCTGGATAATATACCTGGACACCCCTCCAAAATAAATTAAAAAATTAAATACCAATAACAAGTAAGGTAGTAGAATATAAATTAATAAACAAAAATTCATAGACTTCCATAAAAAGAAAACAGTTAAATGGACTAATGGAAAAGAGAATGCCATTTATATTAGCAGCAAAACAGATAAAATACCTAGAAATAGACTTAATTAAAAGAATGCAGAAAAACTATATCAATAAAGCTTTAAAAATAGAGATGAATAAATAGAAAGACATTCCATGTTCTTGGATAGGATGACTCAACATCATAGAGGTCAATTCTCCCCAAGTTAACAGATAAATTCAATGTAATAAAAATGTCAACAAGTTTTTGTCTGGAGCTAAACAAGTTGATTCTAAAATGTGTATGTGAGTAGATATGCAAGGCCTAAAATTATTTTAATTTTTCATATAAAATATCCTGAAATCAATAAAAAGCAATCAGCCACATGAGATGACAGGCAACAAAAACCAAAAGAAATATCACACAATAGAAAGCCATGCTTGGGGGATTCAGAGAATGGAGTTATCAGTCACAAAACATTAAAATAATTCTGCTAAATATACTCAGGTACTCAAGGAAAGAAAAATCAAGGTTAAAAATTTCGCATAGAATGAGAAATATAAAAAGAGAAATAAATGGAAGGCTTAGAACTGAAATGAAAAGCCCACTGGAGTTATACTGAAAAGAGAATTAATGAACTGGAAGACAGGTGAAAACAAAACAGAACAAAGCATGGAAAAACAAAAGGATAGTAAATATTAAAGAGTGTAGGAAACTGTGGTATCTTTAAAATATAATCCTAAAATCATTGACACTCTATCCATCAAGAGGTGAGGATATATGTCCACTGCCTTTGAATCTGGGGGGCTCGTAACAGCTTTGACCAATAGAATATGGTGGAAGTAATGCTGTGTAACTTCCAAGGCTAGATTATAAAAGGCCATGCAGCTTCTACTGGTTCTCTGAGACTGCTTGCTTTATAGATGCTCCCTCTCAAGATACGCCCTCTCAGCTGCCATGTGTGAGAAGTCCAAGCCCCATGGAGAAGCCATGGAGAGGTGCTCTGATGGAGAGTCTCAGGCTGAGACTGGCCTTGGAGGTATCCCAACCCAGGAATTAACTAAAAAAAGTGTTCAGATGATTCCAGCCTCCAGCTGTTCAACTCACCCCCAGGTGAAGCACCCCCAGTTATCCCGTAGCAAGGACAAACCATTCCCACGACGCCATGAAGAAATTCCTGACCATGTAATCCATAAGCATAACAAAATGGTGTTACTTTATGCCACTAAGTTTGAGGTGGTTTGTTACAACAGCAACTGATAACCAGAAGAGGGCCTAGAAATACAGCGATAAGAATACAGTATATAACTGGATATATTTAGTAAGTGTACCCCAAATTAAAAAAGAGCTAAAAGGAGAGAGATTAATAAAAACAAGTGAGGTTCTTTGAAATGTTTACTAAGATTGCCACATCTCTGGCAAGTCTGATCAAGAAAAAATGCAAACACAGGTTGAAAGAGAAGAAAAGTCATGTTATAGAACTGGGTTATGTAGAACAAGGGAAAACTGTGACAGTGAGACTATTGTTTTTATCTACTGGGGTGGAGGTGGGCACAGAAAGGTAGGTAAAGTACACTAAGCACACTACAGTGTACTAAGGGCTCCCATCTTCTGTTATACTCAACTGCCCAGCAACAGTCTCTCCAGAAATAGTGAGAATATATTCCAAGTAAATGCATTCTTTTGTTCATTCATTCAAAAACCACATTTGGCTCTCAACCCCAGCCTCCATCTCAATACCTGGTACAGAGACAAAAGGAATTCCAGGGGACAGAAAGTAAAGAACTGGGAAGGAGAGAAGGAACTATGTCAAGGTCAGGGGAGAAGCAGCTATGTGAGAGTCAGCAAAGGGAGGGATATAACCAGAGCCTTCCATCTGGTGTGGTGACAAAGATGGCAGTGATGTGAGACAAGACGGAATTAAAGGCCTCACAGTCTGAGGCAGATCTCTGTATGGACAGGGCATTTGCCCTCAGTCACTTGCCTGCTTTCTCACCTCTATAATTGGACTGGAAAACCTGAAAGGGAACTTGAGTGGACACTGGGATACTCTACTCAAATCCTCTCTTCTGGGCCAAGGATATTAGCTGGGTCACTGGACGTTGCTCTCAGCTTCAGGAAACGGCGTCACCCTTGGTCCGGGAGCAGCCAGACCAAAGACTGGCTGATGTGGGTTGCAAAGGCCCAGCTTCCTTGCCAGTTTGGGACAGCTATGAAGAGCCATCCCAATTCCAGAGCTCCCCGTTGGAACAGCTGAGGCCTCAGTTGTAACAACACTGTGGGTCTCCTGATCCTACCTTCCTCACTCCCTTACAGGTGTATTTTTTAAGACCACTCCCCAGTACACCAGCATATAACTCTCTCAGTATGTTTCCAGGGAGCTTAATCTAAGATTAAAAATGTAAAGACCGTTTTTAGCGGTCTTCCTTAGAGCCCAGGGAAAGTGTTTACTTTTTTGGAAGTCATGAACCGCTTTGACCATATAGTGAAAACTAAGGACCCTCTTCTCAGAAAAATACACAGAAGCACTTAATGTAAACTTTCACATGCTATTTTAGAGAGGTCATTTTTTTTTCTTCCTCATCTTTAAGGCCCTGTTAAGACTTTACCAGCTATGTGAAGCCTCAAGAAATGAGCACTCACCCTCTACAAGAGGGGTCCGCAACCGGCCGTGGACCGGTACCGCTCAGCGGCCTGCTAGGAACCGGGGGCACAGCAGGAGGTGAAGAGAGGGCACGCAAGCAAAGCTTCATCTGCGGCTTCCCAACACTCGCATTACCGCCTGAACCATCCCCCATATCCCCTCCCAACCGCCCCCCCCAAAAAAAACCGTCTTCCACGAAACCGGTCCTTGGTGCCAAAAGGGTTGCGGACCACTGCTCTACAAGACACCGTGCTGAGTGCTTTAACTTCATGATGATTTTGATCACGACATAACTCTGCAAGGTTACTAACAGCTTCCTGTTCGAGATGTAAGGACTCACCCAACATAACACAGCTAATAATTCGCAAATTTTGGATTAAAATCCTAATGTGTAAAATTTGTGCTCTGAATGAAGAACAAGAAAAAGGAAGGGCCGGTTAAGGACAGTAACTCCTCAAAGGTCACCTAGTGATAAGTGTCAGCATTGGGCTTCAAACTCGGGCCTAACCCCAAAGGTGGCGCTCTTTAAGTCAAATATGTCTTAGCGCCCTTGAGAACGGTAAAAGCCTGGTTTTGTCTTACCCCCGCCCTTCGTAGGTCCTTCGTCATTTGTATTTGTTTCTACAGCGATTCCCGAAAGACCTCCGTGTGGCGCTGTTGCGGAAGGCTGGGAGCATCCCGACCCACAGAGGGGCGGCACGTCGCTAGACGTACAACGAGGCGGTGCTATGAATCCCCGCCCACCGAGGGGAGCTGCGTGGCTTCCGTACAACATGGCTGCGTTCTTGACGCCACGCCTCTTCCTGTGACGTACTTCCTATCATGCGCAGTCATATTTGACCCTTGAACTTGCTGGTGCTTTTTGCTTCCTCTTCCGGGGACGGTATCTAGAGGTATGGTTGCTTTTTCCTTGTCTTTATTGCTACTGCCTTTACAATCGGCCGCCATCCGGGGAGTTGCAGGAGACGGGGTCTCTCAGGCACAGTCTTTTGAGCTGGCGTGGGGGTAAGGGCTTAGGAGGAAGGTTGGTAGTGAGCAGTTCCCCGGACTTTAGCTTCAGACACCTCTCGATCCCGACCTCCGCTCCGCAGCAGTGAGTGGCAGGAGCTCACCACCCGTGGCTTTGCCGCCTTTGCAGTCCGGCGTTCGGAGACAAATGAGTTGTGAGTTCCGGCTGATGGAGACTGCGAAGTCGCCGGACGTTCTCATATCTTAGGCCATGCTTTAACCCCGCGCCTGTAGCTGTTCTCCAGGCTCTGGGAGGGTCGACGACCGACACGTTCAGGTCATTTCAAAATGTGTTCTAAGACCAATAGCAAGTAAGATAAAAATTTTTAATAGAGAGTTTTCTGTCTTGGTTTTGGAGAGGCAAACGGCTGATTGGGTCACTCGCACCGGCCTTCCGTGTGGGTTTTGATGTCTGACAGTTCCAGTGTAATGATAGTAAGGAGCTTGCAACACCAGATGCAGGCTGTTGCCTTTTAAGTAACATGCTGTGACGAAATGGTTACAAAATTTGGGGAAAATTAGGTTGATTCAAGTTTGCCTATGTTTTATGGTATTTTGGGTAGTTCACTGAAAAAAGAAGAAAAACCAGTTGGATGCCATAATCCAGAAACACTTGATCCAGTACCAAAATTAGTATTAAATGGCACCTAACTTATCCCGGATGCTGCTTTGGGGGCAGAACACTGAGCCTTGGGCAGCCACTAGGTTGGGGCAGAATGCCTGCTGTCGTTTAATCCTAATGACAGTTGTGTGAAATAGTCAAAAATTACATTTTACAGATAAGCAAGCTGGCCTACGGAGCTTTATAGTCTCAGTAAATGGTATAGCTAAGGATTCAACTTACACATAGGTGTGCTCGTGTGCTCTTCCTTTAAAACCAGCGTTTCTCAAACTTGCCTGTTGGTAGCACTTTTCTGGATACTACTCCAAACAGAATCAGACTCTTTGAGAGAAAAGCCTGGTAACTAAAATTTTAACCAAGTGCCACGTTTGATTACCGTCAGGAAAACAAACATCGCCCCTTAGCATTCTTCCCAATCACCCTTAAATATAAGTATAGCTGTCCCTCAGTATCCTGGGGGATTGTTGCAGGATCCCCGAGGATACCAAAATCGCTGATGCTTAAGTCACTTGTGTAAAATCCTCCCATATACTTTAAATCATCTCTAGATTTCGTATAACACGTAATGCAATGTAAATGACTGTAAATAGTTGTGGGCACGCAGCAAATTCGAGTTTTGCTTTTTGGAACTTTGTGAAGTTTATCTTCCCTGGGTATTTTTGATCCGCGGTTCGTTGGATCTGCGGATGCAGAACCTGCGGGTACAAAGGGTCAGCAGTAGTTTATTTATTTATTTTGGTATACAAATGTGTTTATTTTAGGGGGATGTAATCGCCACTGCACAGTAGAACCTCAGGGAAAAGAGGAGCTCCAAGTTCCCCTTTGTTTTGCAGGGTCGGGGAGAAATGGTCAATAATCTTAAATAACCATCATATTCAGGATGGATCAGTCTGCACTAGGTCCAGCCCTAGGTCCCAAAGACCAAGAGGATGCTAAGGGGCTTCCGGTGGGGGCATAAAGGATCAATGTTCCCTGTTCCTTCACCTGCTTAAATCACTGGCTTTGGCTCCCCTTCTCCGGGAAGCCCCCTGATTAAGCCAACCCAGGCAGCTAAAGCATCTTCTTTCTCCTTCCACCTCTAAGCTCTGGGCTGAGAGATTCTACTCTTTGTGGTTTGATTCAGTCTCCCCAGTTCATCCTCATGTAAATCGTCAGCTGTAGTTTTAAAACACGGAATCCTTTTCATAAGATACCTTAAGATAAGGATATTATATGTAAGAACGTACATGGGTAATGTGTAAACTCTGTGATGCTGTTTTGTTTTAAGGTTTGAATTTTTCTACAATGCAGTTTTATTTCATCTTGATTTAGGCATTCAGGATGGTTCAGCGTTTGACATACCGTCGTAGGCTGTCCTACAATACAGCCTCTAACAAAACCAGGCTGTAAGTATTTCCAAAATTAATATACGTATTGTCATTTATTCTACAAAATGTTGAGCTGTTGTCTATTCTCTCACTTTCTAGGTCCCGAACCCCTGGTAATAGAATTGTTTACCTTTATACCAAGAAAGTTGGGAAAGCACCAAAATCCGCATGTGGCGTGTGCCCAGGCCGACTTCGAGGAGTAAGTGATCCTTTTGCTGTGAATAACATAAGAAGGGTTGAGCATTAATTCCTTTGGTGAGTGAGTGAAGGAGCGGTCGCCACTAGGGGGGTTGAGAATTACTAAGCCTTCATGATCCATATCTGTGAAGAACGTAGACTTTCTTTTAAAACCTATGTGGCAAATACAGTGAAATGCCTTTCAGGTAGATCAGTGTACCATTTCCCTTTGTAACCTAGATTAATGTTTATACTTAATACTCATCAGAAATCTAGGACAATTTCTGTTTCTGTTAAAGCATCACAAAATAATCTCAGCGTTTTCTTTATGCAGGTTCGTGCTGTGAGACCTAAAGTTCTTATGAGGTTGTCTAAAACGAAAAAGCATGTTAGCCGGGCCTACGGTGGTTCCATGTGTGCTAAATGTGTCCGTGACAGGTAAATAACTATGAAATCACATGGGCTATCTTAAGTGTGTCTGTTGCACTGCATGCTAATCATTATTAGAAGACTGGTGAAAAAATACCAAAAGTTGCATATTGTATCAGTAGAATCCTCCTTGACTAGGGATAATTGATGCTGAACAAACTAATAAATGATATTAGCTCCTATTCAGTTATGATGTTGGGACATCTTTATGCTAGATGTAGAAATTAAATGGTTGGGTGGGGCAGGCAGGTAAGAAAGTCTCAGGTTGATGGAGAGTGGAAGGTCCTAAAAGTGTAGGAACAGAATCGCCGTACGTAGTTCTAGTGTGGCTGGAGCAGAATGTTTTGGGAGATGATACACAGGAAAGGTAGAAACATCACAGGTAATGAAGGGCCTCATAGGACAGATTTTTTGGCTTGATTCTTTAAAATGTGGTAATTGATGGGGTGTGAGCAGGGCAGGGAAACCTTCGGTGTGCCAGAGACTAAGTGTGCAGCGGGATGGATAGTGAAGTCATTCTTTCAGCAAAGGGTGAGTGCTTGGAACGGTTTCTCTGCTTTGTCAAGGCACCTACGTGAAGACCGAAGGCTGGATCGCGGGTGAATGGGGTTATTGGGAGATGACTGGGTCTTGTGGATGTGCAAAAGGATTGGTAGTGGCATAGGTAGGAATAGAAGCAGTGGGGTTTATGGTGATAATATTTGCTCAGCATTTTTATGATAAGCTCTGCCAAAAGTCCATCTGGGAGGTATTTTTTATTTATTTATTTTTTGGTGGAGAAACCAAGGCTTGTTGCTTAAAGTTACATAGCTGGTAAGAGGATTCCTTCCAGGTTTTATTGAGGCTCTTGCTCTTAATTAACCCTACTGGCTACATTAAGTTTTCTCCAGAGACCTATGTGGGAAGATTTGAGAGGTGATTGGTCTTTAGAAGAGAAGTTGGTTCGGAGGAGTGGTTTGCCTTCAGTTCATTCAGCTTTTGTTCTATAAAGTGCTCTGGCTAAGTCTCTACACCAAATCTGACATCAAACTTTGCAAGTTCATTCTACCTTTCAGGAGTTAATTTGTAAGGGGAGGTTAGGCATGTTACATTAATACAAATACAAGCTAAATATAAATTCCATGAAATATAGGAGAACTTCACTATGGTTGAAGTTTGGAGGAGAAATGACTTTAAAGTAGCCGAGAATCTGGGAGTGGTATTCGAGGTGGAACCTGAGTGACGGGTAAATTTTAGACAAGAGGTCGAGCGGGCATTGCAGGCAGGGAATGAACATAGTTTGATCTGGCACATTGAGGGTATAAAAGGAATGAGAAATGAGATTGGAAAGGTAGCGTTGGAGATGAATGAGTCATGAGTTGCAAGCTAGAGGAGTCTTTTTACCAGTCTTTGGTTCCCAGACTTTGCTAAGCATAACCACATGAGCACGTTTGTTAAAAAATATTCTCAGGCCCTAGCTTCTGGAGATTTGGGTGTGGATCTGTAGGGTAGCCTGAAGAATAGCATTTGCTGTGACACTGAGGGAGTCTGTGTAGTCTTTGCTCTGGGTAAGAGTGACATCAGCTCTGTTTCTGTAATGTGGTTATGTCCAGGACATTTGAAGGAGTCAGAAATCCCAGGCTTTTGAGGGTAGATTATTAGATAACCAGGGGTACCAGAAGGACACCTGAAGCTGAAAGGGTCTGTCCATAGAATTTTTTCAGCTCTTAAGTTTTAAATCTGTACTTGTGTAGGTTTTGTTTACTTTTCTGGGTATCTTACCTGATTGCTTTACTCGGTTCTTTTATGACACTTTTCTTTCTTGTGTTAAATTGATTTTTTTTAAACTGTATTTAACATTTTCTTTTCTAGGATCAAGCGCGCTTTCCTCATCGAGGAGCAGAAAATCGTTGTGAAAGTGTTGAAAGCACAAGCGCAGAGTCAGAAAGCTAAATAGAAAAATAAAGCTTCTTTGAGTAATAAAAAAATCGAAAAGCCTTGTTCTGTTGTTTCCATTGTGGTTTGTTAGCGTACACGTTTGGTTTCTGTAGTAACGAGAGGGCCCCCCAACACACACCATTTTTAGTTGATTACTTTTTCTAAAAGTAAGTGGAGGTCAGTGATGGCTAAAATTTTTTGATGGTAGCTCTAGATAACATTAAAATATGGACTGTAATATATTTTCTCTTAGGAACTACGTTATGTGTTCCTGTTAACTCTTAATAATGCAAAAGTATCTAAAGATTTTAATAATAGCTCCTTACAGTGCTTAGACTGTATCAAGCAGCCCTCCCAAGTATTCTACATAAGGTCTTCTGAATTGTCTTCCAGGATGATTTCTTCAGGCCATGTCAAGCTTATTTCCCATCTCAAGGGAAAGTAGAGAGCAGGTGCTGTTTTCATAAGCCAAGAATCTAGAAGCTGAAAGAGTATCTGAATTCTGTAAAATTCGATCCTCCTCCATTTAGGCATTTACTGTTGCTGGCACGATGACACTTAAATGTCATATGCAGAGGAGTGTTTCCTTGATTAGAATAAAAGTACCCTTTTCTTCCGAAGGAAAAAGGCAGAAATCTTTCTGGCCTCTTAAAACCTTCATTGTACCACAGCCAGCTAACTTGTTCTTGGTAGACAAAATTTTTAATTAACATTTTCGCAGAAGAGGAAAGGCAGCGTAACTAAGTGGCTGGGTGGCAATTGAACTCGGGGCACTTAAAAATTTATTAATGGTGGTACTTAATGGCATCTCCATAGCACTTAACATAGTCCTCCGGACAACCCTTTCATACCTATTTCTGTTTTACAAGTGAGGGCATTGAGGTGCTCAGGTTGTGTTACCCGGAGCCATTTGTGTTGGTAGGATTTTTGCAAGTGGTGTATTTAGTGATTTGAGACTGAATGACTGGGCACCCCCAATAAACACTTTGGCACAAGAAGTGATAGCTGAAGCCCTTTATTGTCAAAGTTCAGTCTCAAGACATCCATCAGGCTTCCCTGAACACCTGCAAATCCCAAGAATTGTTAGCAACCAGGATAATACGATTATCTTATGTGATGTTTAATCACTTAAAATTTTTAATGGGGATGCAATTGAAAAGCATTGGATTCGGAGGTAGATTAAATATTTCTCTGTGACCTAGGTTGATGTATACTGCATGGACATGTTTTGTGATCCTGTAGTATTGTGTTTGATATAAGGACTTAAAAGTTGGTACTTTTAAAATAACACAAAAACAATATGCTTTATTTAAATTCAATTACTTGATTGGCTTGTAACCTAAGTCTACATTTTGAAAGTCTTGAGTTGAATATTTTAATAACAGCTGTGGAGGGGAAAGCCTCCACTTGCCAGCCCAGCATGAGCTCTTGCCTGTCAGGACTCTTCTCTCCCTACTACGTGAAGTTCCGTGGAACAACTTGACTGAACACAGATGAACTGAGGACTATCAAGTTTCTGGAAAATAAGTGGGTTAACTGAGAAATTTGAGAAAGCTAAAGCATTAAAGTTTCGTACTTTTAAAAGGATTCTTCATAATGTTAGATGGTTTAACCTTTTCTAAATTTGAAATGTCACTTGTCTTAAAAAAACTACAGTTTGGAAAGTAGGGGAAAATAGGATGAAATCACCTTCAGTTTCAGTATGCAGACAATCATTTTTAGCAGTTTGATGTCTTTCCTCCCATTTTGTTTTCTAGGCATAAGGAAGACATTTTATTTCTTATTTTTTAAATTTATTTATTCTTTTTTTTGGCCGTGCCGTGCAGCTTATGGGAGTTTAGTTCCCCAACCAGGGATAGAACCCGGGGCCCCAGCAGAGAGAGTGCCGAGTCCTAACCACTGGACCACCAGGGAATTGCCAAGATAGACATTTTAAATAAAAATTGTAAGCATACTATATGTGTAAAAATTCAACCCTTTCCCCCCCTTAACCCCTGTGAGCGTATTTTGAAAAATTAGTTTAGTGGCTACATATGTCATCAAATCTATGAGCCATAATTTAAATAGTCCCTTTCTTTTGAATATTTGGGCTATATCCAATTTTTCTCTATTTTAACACTTGTGAGCATTTTTATACAGCTGATTATTTCATTTATGCTGATTTTTTTTTTACATTCATAAGCTGGTACTGAAGTACAGTACAATAGTCAAGTTTAATTATTGGGGTTACAATGATGTTTCCTAAGAGTCTTAGCTCAGGTTGCTGTAACAAATTACCATACACTGGGTGATTTAAACATCAGATGTTTATTTCTCACATTTCTGGAGACTGGGAAGTCCAAAATCAAGGTGTTGGCAGAATGTTCTTGGTGAGGGTCCCCCACCCTTCCTGGTTTGCAGATGGCTGCCTCCTGCAAGGTCCCTTTTGTCTTTTTCTTTTGTAAAAAATAAATTTATTTATTTATTTGTTGGTTTGCTTTTGGCTGCATTGGGTCTTCGTTGCTCCGCGCGGGCTTTCTCTAGTGGCGAGCGAGGGCTACTCTTCGTTGCGGTGCGTGGGCTTCTCATTGCAGTGGCTTCTCTTGTTGCGGGAGCACGGGCTCTAGGCACGTGGGCTTCAGTAGCTGTGGCACACGGGCTCAGTAGTTGTGGCTCTCGGGCTCTAGAGCGCAGGCTCAGTAATTGTGGCGCACGGGCTGAGTTGCTCCACAGCATGTGGGGTCTTCCTGGACCAGGGCTCAAACCTGTGTCCCCTGCACTGGCAGATGGATACTTAACCACTGCGCCACCAGGAAAGTCCCTCTTTTTTCTCTTCTTACAAGGGCATTAATGCCATGATGAGGGCTCCTTCCTCCTAATTACCTCCCAAAAGCCCCCACCTCCTAGTATCATCACACTGAGGACTCAAGTGTCAACTTACAAACTTGTGGGGAGCACAGACATGCAGTCCATAAAACAGGATATGAAATGTGACTGATTGGTGACCATTTCTTCATCTATCTTAGTTTAGCCACTAAGTTTTTGACCACAGACCACACTTCTTCATGCTCCCTTTGCTAAGGCCTCTCCTCTTCACCTTACCCTCTCACACTGCCCGGTCCAGTTCTTCCTCCCACTCCACCACTCCCAGGAGTGCAGACTTCGTCTTGTGATGTGTAGACACAGAAGAGCAAAGATTGGTGGGAACATAGTACCAACTCTGTCCAAACGACCAAAATGGATTCTGCACTGTTCTGGGTTTTGATTTTATAAAAAAAAAAAAAATAAAGCTTTTATTGAATCCAGTTCTGTGTGTGTGACTTAAAGTATTCTTGACAGGTTCCTAAAAAGACATGTGAATGTAGTCAGTGGTTTCTTTTTAAAGTCTAGTATTTCTCCTTCCATTGAATTGCTTATAAATTCTATTAGAAGGACTGGGGGGGAAGGGGAGTTCTTTCACCCTTAAAAGCAGAAAATCTCCATATGTTTAAATAAGTAAATCAAGTTTATTTTCAGCAGTGTAATAGTATACCTACAGTTTTTACCCTAATGACTTGGAGTTTGGGCTCCCAGAATTTTGATAGTCAGGGCTATGTCTAGCTTTAACTGTAAACTATCTTATCACACCAACTAAAACCAAAACCATATACAATTCTTGTGGAGTAAGATTGTGAAGCACAGCTGAAGATTATGATTTTTTTCTCTGAGTTAGATTACTTATCGCTGGTAAGAGTCCTATAATTATTATATATAACCAATAGAATCCGTGGTGTGTGGATCCAGCTCATCCCGGCTGTGAGAGTCAACTGTGCTCCGTGATGTCAGTTTGGTACCTTGAAATTGGCATGGTAGGAGTATTTATTCCTGGGAAATCAGCGAATGCTGCAAAATCCTTTGCCTGCCTGCCCACCCACCCAGGGAGCTTGACGTTTAATATTACCAGCAAGTCACTGGATATTATTCAAATTACAGTCTATTATCACAATTTAGGCATGATGCTGTTGGTACCAGGAGCTCTCTCTCTATATATCTGGTGCATGTTTGATTACGATTTGCACTGAAAAATTTGTTGTAATAAATTCTTATTAATACTTTGAATCTATGAATATCCTGGAATTTGATTTTATAAAAGACAAAACAAAGATATTATTGAATCCAGTTCTGTGAATGTAGAGGAAAACAGAATTTAAAATCTTGCAAAAGTGAAAGTTTCATCTCTTTGAACAATGATAAGCATTGTATTCTAAACCAGGAATAGAAAAGTTAAGACTATCTCCATGAGTTTCCTTTCTAAAGGATAAGATCCACAATAATTCTGGATCAGGGACTTCCCTGGTGGTCCAGGGGATAAGACTCTGCGCTCCAAATTCAGGGGGCCTGGGTTCCATCCCTGGTCCGGGAACTAGATCCCGCCTGCATGCCGCAACTAAGAGTTTGCATGCCACAACTAAGAAGTCCGCATGCCGCACCTAATATCCTACGTGCCACAACTAAGACCCAGCGCAGCCTAAATAAATAAATAACTATTTTAAAAAATAATAATTCTGGATGAAAAGATACTTTCTGATTTCGAAAATATTAGCTAGTCAATACTTTTGAGTAAGTCTTAAATGTTTCTGGTTAATTTGAAGGATTATATAAATATTTTTGCCATACATTTACATTACTTTATAACTCGCTTTAGATTTCATTCATTCACTCAACAAATAGTTTTGATAAACTACTATGTTCCAGATAAATATTAATATGACAGTTAACAAAGCAGACTCTTCTCCTGTTCTCGTGGTATATGGGGGACCCTGTTAAATGAGGATACAAATATGTTTTTAATTGCACACGTTGGGGTAGGAATCACAAGGGAGGAGTACGCAGTGCTGTGAAACCGTGTAAGAAAGAAACCTCACTGGGAGTGAAGGCAGGCTTTTCTGAGGAAGTCACATTTAAGCTCCAAGCAAGGAGATGTTAGCTGGATGCCAAGTAGGGAGAACATTCCAGACATAGGAACCAACATGTACAAATCACCTAAGAAACAACTTGTATTAAAAAAATAAAAGCAATACATGCAACTCAATTCACTCTCAGTATTTAGAGTCCAGTAAATCTAATGTGTGTGAGCAAATTATTAATCACTGAAAGGGAGCATCCCTGTTAGCACATAGATTTTAGTCCACCTGTGCGGCCCCAGAGCCAAAAGATCTGTGCCACCTTTTCCTTCCTAAGGGAGACCAGTGAAAGAAAAGCTTTCCTAAACTGTTTAGTTAGGAGCAAAGACACCCTTCTGCATCAGAGGATATTTAAATTATGCAATCCCTTAGATAATTTAGGCATCAACCTATTATTGAGGAGGAACAGGATCAAAATTATTGACTCAATTCCCCTGATATTCATTCAGCTTCTATATTCCTTGGCCTGTGCAAATAGCCTCAGGACTATGCCCTCTTCTCTCCCTCCCTCTCTCTCTCTCTCTCTCTCTCTCTCTGGTTGGAAATAAGCTTACAAATTGACATGCCTACAAAACAAATGGTCTTAAAGGAAATTCAAATGTTTATTGCATCTTACCATAAGTTATATAAAGACTTTGTAAACCATATGGTCTCTGTTGCAACTACTCAGCTTTCCTGATAGAGTGTGGAAGCAGAAATAGACAATACCTATAGCTGATTCACTTTGTTATAAAGCAGAAACTAACACACCACTGTAAAGCAATTATACTCCAATAAAGATGATAAAAAAAAAAGAAATAGACAATGCCTAAATGAATGGTCATGGCTGTGTTCCAATAGAGCTTTATTTACAAAACTGACGTTGGGTCACATTTGGCCTGCAAGTTGTAGTTTGTGGACCTCCCTGCTCTAGATGACTCCTGCTTCCAGCTACAGCTTCCGGCTGACCAACTGCATGAGAAACCTCAAGCAAGACCAGCAGCAAACTGCCTTGTTGAATCTAACCAGCCCAAAGGACAGTGAGAAAAAATAAAATGGTTGTTTTATCCCACTGAATTTTGAGGAGGTTGGTTACATAGCAATATACCACTGAAACAGTGGTATAGTGCAATAGTCTTGAAAAAATTTTTTTTGCTTGCATATTCCTTAAAGAATTTTGAAAAGCTGTGTAGACCCTTGCAAATTTTTAGATTATCATCCAAAAATTTTCATTATAAGTTTAAATCATTGCAAAGGATATAATTTCCAGCATAGTAAAGATATGAATAATTTTTTTAAAAAACAGTTGTATCACTTTTTAAATATATCAAATAGAAGCTACATAGCAACCATTTAAAAAAAATTTTAAAAAAAGAAGTTCTCTTGACAGTTGGAAGTTTTATAGTCTTCCTTTTTTTTGACTCATATTACCATTCCATTTCCTCTGTGGAATTTTAAACTATGTTTTTATGTTGGAAGTGTTTTCCTGACTGGTAATTCCCACGGTTCTATTTCTAAGAAAGAAAAACCAAACGAGAGAGGCCTGGAGTCTTGCCACCCATTTGTCCTCTGGATAAAATAAGGCATCGATACTTTTTCAACCCTGTTCTCTTTGCTCCACTTTTAAGGGACGCTTGCTCAAGAACGATTCATTTGACAATTTGGGGGAGATAAAAGAGGTGAGGACGTTAAATGAAAATGGTCATCATCTACATTCTACATTACATCTGAGTTCAGGTCATCCCAATGTGGGCCAGGATATCCTGCTCCAACGTCTACCATTTCCCTCATGTGTAAGATAGTGAAAGACACAAAGGCTTACCACCGCTGTGCTTCAGCCACTGGATGGGGCTCTGAGGGTGAATATGATAACACTGGTGCTTTCCAGGAGCTTATAGTTTAGCTGTTTAGTTCAACCACTTATGACTCTTGGTAATTAGTTTAAATCAGTTGTTCAAGCTGGAATGACACCTAGGAGGCATTTTGTTGAGGCACTGATGCTGCATATTCTGTAATGTACAGGACAGTCCGGCTCAGCAATTCATCCTGAGTCCTTCATGACATTTCATACCCAACCAGATTTTCATGTAGATGGGAAACCTGTTTACTATTATCTCAGCCTTGGTAAACACCATTTGAATATAAACAGAAGAGTATTTTTACATGACTTTAATAAATACTAAAATTTCTAAGAATGTGCTATGTAAAACCAGGGAGATTATATTTTTCTTCTGAACATCATCTGGAGAAATTCAACATTTTGGAAAAAAGAAATAGCAAACCATAAAGTTTTAAAGTTCTGCAAGGTAATCTAAGATTCCCAATTTTTAGAATAAAGTATAAATGTATGGGTGAATGTATTGATATATATATACTTTTAAAATTTATTTATTTTTGGCTGCATTGGGTCTTCGTTGCTGCACTCAGGCTTTCTCCAGTTGTGGCGAGCAGGGCCACTCTTTGCTGCAGTGCACGGGAGTCTCATTGCGGTGGCTTCCCTTGTTGTGGAGCACGGGCTCCAGGTGTGCAGGCTTCAGTAGTTGCAGCACACAGGCCCAAGCAGTTGTGGCTCGCGGGGCTCTAGAGCACAGGCTCAGTAGTTGTGGCACACGGGCCTAGCTGCTCCGCAACATGTGAGATGTTCTTGGACCAGGGCTCGAACCCGTGTCCCCCGCATTGGCAGGCAGACTCCCAACCACTGAGCCAACAGGGAAGTCCCTGATATATATATTTTTCTTAAATCTTTAGTGCTAGATATTGTTTTGACAAAAAATCTGATTAACAATAAATTAATATGAGGCTTAATATATAAATCTATCATGTCCTGAAAAGAGCACCATGATTTCTAAGTGCTTTGATTTCTGAACAAGTTACAGAACTCCTACTATGGGCAATCAGGAGACACCAAAGGGTTTTTTTGCGGAGCAAAATGCGGAGCACAGGCTCCGAACGCGCAGGCTCAGCGGCCATGGCTCACGGGCCCAGCCGCTCTGCGGCATGTGGGATCCTCCCGGACCGGAGCACGAACCCGTGTCCCCTGCATCGGCAGGTGGATTCTCAACCACTGCGCCACCAGGGAAGCCCCTGTTTTGTTTTGTTTTGTTTTAATTTTATTTATTTATTTATTATACAGCAGGTTCTTATTAGTTATCTATTTTATACATATTAGTGTATATATGCCAATCCCAATCTCCCAATTCATCCCACCACCACCCCCACCACCCACTGTCCCCCCTCGTTGTCCATACGTTTGTTCTCTGCATATGTGTCTCTACTTCTGCCTTGCAAAGTGGTTCATCTGTACCATTTCTCTAGATTCCACATATATGCATTAATATACGGCATTTATTTTTCTCTTTCTGACTTACTTCACTCTGTATGACAGTCTCTAGGTCCATCCACGTCTCCACAAATGACCCAATTTCGTACCTCTTTACGGCTGAGTAATATTCCATTGTATATATATATACATATATATATACCACATCTTCTTTATACATTTGTCTGTCGATGGGCATTTAGGTTGCTTCCATGACCTGGCTATTGTAAATCGTGCTGCAATGAACATTGGGGTGCAGGTGTCTTTTTGAATTATGGTTTTCTCTGGGTATATGCCCAGTAGCAAAGGGTTTTAAGTACATTGGCATTTAGAAAGTTCTCTTTGATGGCATGAAGAATTAACATCAATTCATTCAACAAACATTAACTGTGCACTGGGTGTATGCCAAGCACTATGCTGGCACTTACCCTGCGGAGAATTTATGGAGTCTCCCATCTCCCTTCTTTGCCCCCTCTTTCCATGCATGTGGCTTGGTGTAGTGGACAAAGCATAGGCTCCACTACTGTTGTTATGTGGCCTTGAGAAGTTGCTTAAATTCTCTGATTCTCTGCTTTATGAACCCCCAAAAATACTTATTTTAAAGTAAAATACTTACTTATTTTAAGATTTATAAAGATTAAGTGTGCCTGGCCCCTAGCAGGTACTTAACAAATGTTAGTTCTGGGTCCCTTTCCATCTCTCTCCAAAACGTAATCTCAGACCACGTCTGCCAACAGCCATTGTGTGAACAAGAGTAAGTGTTTTCCCTCTAGAACTATTTACATTTTAGCTTTATGATTTCTGACAGTGGGTTGAAAGACTGACTTCTGCTAAAGGAATTTCAAGCAGGTGAAGCTGGTAGTTTCAACCTGTTGGGAGTCAAGGACCGTGCACACTATTAAATATAAATACAAAGCTAACAGGTAATTCCAAGGACACGGTCAACGGTGAAGAGCGAGTTAGGATTGCTACCTCTTTACAGATAGACGTCAGGGGCTTGAAGGAGGATTTTCATATGAAACTTCCCTTTCTGTTTTAAAAATCTGAGCATTGCCATGTAGACAATGGTTCTCACACTCTAGAGTCACATAAGAATCTGCTGGGGAGATTTTTTTTTTTTGGCTTAAATAAATAACAAAAATGTATTATCTCACAGTTATGAAGCTAGAAAACTGAAATCAAGGTATTGGCAGGGTCCTGCTCCCTCTGAGACTGCACTGAACACGTCCTTGCCTCTTCCTCATTCCCAGTTGTTGCTGGCATTCCATGACATTCCTTGACTTGCAGCTGTGTCAGTCTAATCTCTGCCTCTGTCATCCAATGGCTGTCTTCACATAGTTCCTATAAGAATCTGCTGGAGAGATTTTTTAAATGCAGATATCTGGGCCCCACATAAGACTTCCTCAGTCAGAATCTCTGAAGGTCTGGCCAAGAACCTGCATTTTAACAAGATCACAGAGATGGATCTTAGCCTGCCCTTTCACAAGGTATGGTAGAAAGTATAGCTGACCCTGAACAGCACAGGCTTGAACTGTGCAGGTCCACTTATTCATGGATTTTTTTTTTTCAATGGTAAAAACTACAGTACTACAGGATCCGCAGTTGGTTGTATTTTCGGGTGCAGAACCGCAGATACTGAGAGCTGACTATAAGTTGTTCTCAGACTTTTTACTGCAGGGAGGGCTGCCACCCCTACCCGCTGTGTTGTTCAGGACTCAACTGTCTATACAATGTAGTGTTAGATGAATACGGGTTTAAATCTTAGAGTCCATCATTAACCACTTAGGTGACTTTGAGCAAGTTTCTTACGCCCTCTAGGTCTTAGTCACCTCACCTATAAAATGAAGGTAATATAACTTCAGAGGGTCTAACGGTTCAGTGAAATATCCTGTGTTATCCACACCACAGAATGCATGACCTTTTCCTGCTTCTGGTACAGAAACTGCCTTCTCATATACTTAAGTAGAAACAAACACAGTGCTTCAAGATGGTCATGATGGAGACTTCTCATTTTGAATGATTAAAGACAAGTGATAATGTTGGAAATAAACCGAAAAGTCAAGTGATATCTTATCCTCCTCTATCATGTTTTACCAAGAATGATTTTTTTTCTCTTTGTAAGGAATTGCATACACACACACACACACACACACACACACACCCCGCCTGAAAGTGCCAAGCTGTATTTGATTAGTTCTGGGCAGAAGCATGTTAGGGCATCTGAAAACCACAACTGGAGACATCTATTCTGATGGGCCTAATGCTCTGGGTATTTCCTTTCAACCGAACTTGGGGGGGAAAGTACTTTGATATAATGTACATATGGAAATATTTTACAACATTCTTAAAAAGTTAGATATTTTATTCGGTATATATATAAAACATACTTTTCTCTTCCATGTGTGCAAACATGGATAAATCAATATCTTAAAGAGTCCCTTGTCATTCCCAAGCCAGAATTGTTTTGTTTTGTTTTGTTAAATCGACTTCAGTGTGTCTGAAAGGGCCAGATTGACAGCCCTGGAGACAGTGGTCTTTTCTCCAGGCTTCTGGCATACAGCAGGAGCAGCTGCTGTTCAAATGTCCCCCAAATACCGTTCCTCTGGAAAGAGCATTTCTGGAGGTGAGAAGGCACTTTGATTTCTCACTCACTCTGAAAGGTGCTGGTGGGGCTCACGGTGGTGTGGTGAGTCACTTAGTCAGGCCTTTGGTTCTGAGGCCATTGCCGCATTTCCCATGTGCAACCAAACTGCAGTCTGGGTTCTGGTTCAAATTCTTTTGAAAAGATTAAAGTCTGTTGTTTTAAATGCCATTCCTAATCGTGGGATAAAACATTCCTAGGAAAATATTCTTCATCACAAGAATTTACTAATAGTGGTTACTTTCGGGGAAAACAACTAGGGAAGGGAAGGAGATGTTAAGGGGGAGTTGCCATTTGATTTTCATATTTTTATCCTTTGTACTCCTGGAATTTTATAACTCTGGACAGGTGATCTTATTTTTTAAGAAACGGGAATCCTCTATATGAGGGTGCTGTAGGCCACTGTTGTTATTTATTCTTTAAAAATTTCTGTATTGAAAAATAAACTTTTTAAAGTTTATTTTAAAAAGCTTCACTACAAATTCTTCTTTTTAAGATTTAATAATGAAAACTTGCCAGACAAATACACATTTCTTTTTCTGCTTTTATATGTCTATATGATTTGCAAAGCAACTAGATAGAAAAGAAAATGTCCTGGGTTTGATATTTTATTCATCTGAAAATACTGCTTTCCACGAGATTTTTCTTTCATCATTAAACGAGTAAACGATCTGCATTTTAAAGATAGCCTTGACTGCGTGAGATCAGCCTTTTCCATTTGTGTAATGTTTCATTGCACTTATTGGATCACAACATCGAGGCAAGTTTCTTTTAAATAAGTTTGCCTTTTCATTATGCTGGCAAATACAGTTTATAAATCTCAAGGTATGGAAAATACGTTTGGGCAAAGTTAAAATTATAGAGGACTGTGATTTTTATAAAAGAGAACTCCTGCCCTGCTGTGGCCACAGAAAGGAACTACATGTGGACAACTGTCAGAAAGACAAAGTTATTGAGTTGAATTGCAACAGCTCTGTAGGAAAGCTGAAAAATGCGCAGACTTACAGTTATTTTCCTTTAATAAATTTAGTGTAAAATGAGTCTATATATATATTACTTATATTAATGAAGATTATGCATATATAATTAATTATATATATTAATTATTTTTTAATAGTTTCTTTTTTTAATTTAATTTAATTTATTTTTTTATACAGCAGGTTCTCATTAGTCATCCATTTCATACACATCAGTGTATACATGTCAATCCCCATCTCCCAATTCATCACACCACCCGCCCCACCACCACCACTTCCCCCCTCCCCCCACTTGGTGTCCATATGTTTTTTCTCTACTTCTGGGTCTCAATCTCTCTCTGCAAACTGGTTCATCTGTACCATTTACTAGGTCCCACATATATGCATTAATATACGATATTTGTTTTTCTCTTTCTGACTTACTTCACTCTGTATGACAGTCTCTAGATCCATCCACGTCTCTACAAATGACCCAATTTCGTTCCCTTTTATGGCTGAGTAATATTCCATTGTATATATGTGCCACATCTTCTTTATCCATTCGTCTGTCGATGGGCATTTAGGTTGCTCCCATGACCTGGCTATTGTAAATAGTGCTGCAATGAACATTGGGGTGCATGTGTCTTTTTGAATTATGGTTTTTTTCTGGGAATGTGCCAGTAGTGGGATTGCTGGGTCATATGGTAGCCCTTTTTTTAGTTTTTTAAGGAACCTCCATACTGTTCTCCATAGTGGCTGTATCAATTTACATTCCCACCAACGGTGCAAGAGAGTTCCACTTTCTCCACACCCTCGCCAGCATTTGTTGCTTGTAGATTTTCTGATGATGCCCATTCTAATTGGTGTGAGGTGGTACCTCATTGTAGTTTTGATTTGCATTTCTCTAATAATTAGAGATGTTGAGCAGCGTTTCATGTGCCTCTTGGCCATCTGTATGTCTTCTTTGGAGAAATGTCTATTTAGGTCTTCTGCCCATCTTTGGATTGGGTTGTTTGTTTTTTTAATATTGAGCTACATGAGCTGTTTATATATTTTGGAGATTAATCCTTTGTCCGTTGATTTGTTTGCAAATATTTTCTCCCATTCTGAGGGTTGTCTTTTCATCTTGTTTATGGTTTCCTTTGCTGTGCAAAAGCTTTGAAGTTTCATTAGGTCCCATTTGTTTATTTTTGTTTTTATTTCCATTTCTCTAGGAGATGGATCAAAAATATCTTGCTGTGATTTATGTCAAAGAGTGTTCTTCCTATGCTTTCCTCTAAGATTTTGATAGTGCCTGATCTTACATTTAGGTCTCTAATCCATTTTGAGTTTATTTATTTATTTTTTTTTTTCGGTACGCAGGCCTCTCACTGTTGTGGCCTCTCCCGTTGCGGAGCACAGGCTCCGGACGCGCAGGCTCAGTGGCCATGGCTCACGGGCCCAGCTGCTCCGCGGCATGTGGGATCTTCCCAGACTGGGGCACGAACCCGTGTCCCCTGCATCGGCAGGCGGACTCTCAACCACTGCGCCACCAGGGAAGCCCTTGAGTTTATTTTTGTGTATGGTGTTAGGGAGTGTTCTAATTTCAATTTTTTACATGTAGCTGTCCAGTTTTCCCAGTACCACTTATTGAAGAGACTGTCTTTTCTCCATTGTATATCCTTGCCTCCTTTGTCGTAGATTAGTTGACCATAGGTGCATGGGTTTATCTCTGGGCTTTCTATCTTGTTCCATTGATCTATATTTCTCTTTTTGTGCCAGTACCATATTGTCTTGATTACTGTATGTTTGTAGTATAGTCTGAAGTCAAGGAGCCTGATTCCTCCAGCTCCCTTTTTATCCCTCAAGACTGCTTTGGCTATTCGGGGTCTTTTGTGTCTCCATCCAAATTTTAAGAGTTTTTGTTCTACTTCTGTAAAAAATGCCACTGGTAATTTGATAGGGATTGCATTGAATCTGTAGATTGCTTTGTGTAGTATAGTCATTTTCACAATATTGACTCTTCCATTCCAAGAACATGGTATATCTCTCCATCTGTTTGTATCATTTTTAATTTCTTTCATCAGTGTCTTATAGTTTTCTGCATACAAGTCTTTTGTCTCCCTAGGTAGGTTTATGCCTAGGTATTTTATTCTTTTTGTTGCAATGGTAAATGGGAGTGTTTCCTTAATTTCTCTTTCAGAATTTTCATCATTAGTGTACAGGAATGCAAGAGATTTCTGTGCATTAATTTTGTATCCTGCTACTTTACCAAATTCATTGATTAGCTCTAGTAGTTTTCTGGTGGCATCTTTAGGATCCTCTATGTATCGTATCATGTCATCTGCAAACAGTGACAGTTTTACTTCTTTTCGGATTTGTATTCCTTTTATTTCTTTTTCTTCTCTGCTTGCCATGGCTAGGACTTCCAAAACTATGTTGAATAATAGTGGTGAGAGTGGACATCCTTGTCTTGTTCTTGATCTTAGAGGAAGTGCTTTCAGTTTTTCACCATTGAGAATGATGTTTGCTGTGGGTTTGTCATATATGGCCTTTATTATGATGAGGTAGGTTTCCTCTGTGCCCACTTTCTGGAGAGTTTTTATCATAAATCGGTGTTGATTTTGTCAAAAGCTTTTTCTGCATCTATTGAGATGATCATATGCTTTTTATTCTTCAGTTTGTTAATATGGTGTTTCACATTGATTGATTTGCATATATTGAAGAATCCTTGCATTCCTGGGATAAATCCCACTTGATCATGGTGTATGATCCTTTTAGTGTGTTGTTGGATTCTGTTTGCTAGTATTTTGTTGAGGATTTTTGCATCAATATTCATCAGTGATATTGGTCTGTAATTTTTTTTTGTAGTATCTTTGTCTGGTTTTGGTATCAGGGTGATGGTGGCCTCATACAATGAGTTTGGGAGTGTTCCTTCCTCTGTAATATTTTGGAAGAGTTTGAGAAGGATGGGTGTCAGCTCTTCTCAAAATGCTTGATAGAATTCACCTGTGAAGCCATCTGGTCCTGGACTTTTGTTTGTTGCAAGATTTTAAATCACAGATTCAATGTCATTATTTGTGATTGGTCTGTTCATATTTTCTATTTCTTCCTGGTTCAGTCTTGGAAGGTTATACCTTTCTAAGAATTTGCCCGTTTCTTCCAGGTTGTCCATTTTATTGGCATACAGTTGCTTGTAGTAGTCTCTTAGGATGCTTTGTATTTCTGCGGTGTCTGTTGTAACTTCGCCTTTTTCATTTTTAATTTTATTGATTTGAGTCCTCTCCCAGTTTTTCTTGATCAGTCTGGCTAATGGTTTATCAATTTTGTTTATCTTCTCAAAGAGCCGGCTTTTAGTTTTATTGATCTTTGCTATTGTTTTCTTTGTTTCTATTTCATTTATTTCTGCTCTGATCTTGATGATTTCTTTCCTTCTGCTAAGTTTGGGTTTTGTTTGTTCTTCTTTCTCTAGCTCCTTTAAGTGTAAGGGTAGATTGTTTACTTGAGATTTTTCTTGTTTCTTGTGGTAGGCTTGTATAGCTATAAACTTCCCTCTTAGAACTGCTTTTGCTGCATCCCATAGGTTTTGTTTTTGTGTTTTTGTTTTTGCAGTACATGGGCCTCTCACTGTTATGGCCTCTCCTGTTGCGGACCACAGGCTCCGTACATGCAGGCTCAATGGCCATGGCTCACGGGCCCAGCTGCTCCGTGGCATGTGGGATCTTCCGGACCAGGGAACGAACCCGTGTCCCCTGCATCGTCAGGCAGACTCTCAACCACTGCGCCACCAGGGAAGCCCTGCATCCCATAGGTTTTCGATCGTTGTGTTTTCATTGTCATTTGTCTCTAGGTATTTTTTGATTTCCTCTTTGATTTCTTCAGTGATCTCTTGGTTATTTAGTAATGTATTGTTTAGCCTCCATGCGTTTCTGTTTTTTACATTTTTTTACCTGTAATTCATTTCTAATCTCATAGCATTGTGGTCAGAAAAGATGCTTGATATGATTTCAATTTTCTTAAATTTACTGAGGCTTGATTTGTGACTCATGATACGGTCTATCCTGGAGAATGTTCCGTGCGCACTTGAGAAGAAAATATAATCTGCTGTTTTCAGATGGAATGTCCTATATATATCAATTAAGTCTATCTGGTCTGTTGTATCATTTAAAGCTTCTGTTTCCTTATTAATTTTCTGTTTGGATGATCTGTCCATTGGTGTAAGTGAGGTTTTAAAGTGCCCCACTATTGTGCTACAATCGATTTCATCTTTTAGAGCTGTTAGCAGTTACCTTATGTATTGAGGTGCTCCTGTGTTGGGTGCATATATATTTATAATTGTTATATCTTCTTCTTGGATTGATCCCTTGATCATTATGTAGTGTCTTTCCTTGTCTCTTGTAACATTCTTTATTTTAAAGTCTATTTTATCTGATATGAGTATTACTACTCCAGGTTTCTTTTTTAAAAAAATAAATTTATTTATTTATTTTTGGCTGTGTTAGGTCTTCGTTTCTGTGCGAGGGCTTTCTCTAGGTGCGGCAAGCTGGGGCCACTCTTCATTGCGGTGCGTGGGCCTCTCACTGTCGTGGCCCTCTTGTTGCGGAGAACAGGCTCCAGACGCACAGGCTCAGTAGTTGTGGCTCACAGGCATAGTTGCTCTGCAGCATGTGGGATCTTCCCAGACCAGGGCTCAAACCCATGTCCCCTGCATTGGCAGGCAGATTCTCAAGAACTGCACCACCAGGGAAGCCCATCTCCAGCTTTCTTTTGATTTCCATTAGCATGGAATATCTTTTTCCATTCCCTCACTTTCAGTCTGTGTGTGTCCCTATGTCTGAAGTGGGTCTCTTGTAGACAGCATATAGATGGGTCTTGTTTTTGTATCCATTCAGCAAACCTGTGTCTTTTGGTTGGAGCATTTAATCCATTCATGTTGAAGGTAATTGTCGATATGTATGTTCCTATTACCATTTTCTTAATTGTTTTGGGTTTGTTTTTGTAGGTCCTTTTCTTCTCTTGTGTTTCCCACTTAGAGAAGTTCCCTTAGCATTTGTTTTAGAGCTGGTTTGGTGGTGCTGAATTCTCTTAGCTTTTGCTTGTCTGTAAATCTTTTGATTTCTGCATCAAATCTGAATGAGATCCTTGCCAGGTAGCATAATCTTGGTTGTAGGTTCTTCCCTTTCATCACTTTAAGTATATCATGCCACTCCCTTCTGGCTTGTAGAGTTTCTGCTGAGAAATCAGCTGTTAACCTTATGGGAGTTCCTTGTGTATTATTTGTCTTTTTTCCCTTGCTGCTTTCCATAATTTTTCTTTGTCTTTAATTTTTGCCAATGTGATTACTATGTGTCTCGGCATGTTTCTCCTTGGGTTTATCGTGTATGTGACTTGCTGCATTTCCTGGACTTGGGTGGCTATTTCCCTTCCCATGTTAGGGAAGTTTTTGACTATAATCTCTTCTAATATTTTCTCAGGTCCTTTCTCTGTCTCTTCTCCTTCTGGGATCCCTATAATGCAAATGTTGTTGCGTTTAATGTGGCCCCAGAGGTCTCTGAGGCTGTCTTCATTTCTTTGCATTCTTTTTCCTTTATTCTGTTCCGCAGCAGTAAATTCCACCATTCTGTCTTCCAGGTCACTTATCCATTCTTCTGCCTCAGTTATTCTGCTATTGATTCCTTCTAGTGTAGTTTTCATTTCAGGTATTGTATTGCTCATCTCTGTGTGTTTTTTCTTTAATTCTTCTAGATCTTTGTTAAACATTTCTTGCATCTTCTTGATCTTTGCCTCCATTCTTTTTCCAAAGTCCTGGATCATCTTCACTATCATTATTCTGAATTCTTTTTCTGGAAGTTTGCCTGCCTACCTTTCATTTAGTTGTTTTTCTGGGGTTTTATCTTGTTCCTTCATCTGGTACATAGCCCTCTGCCTTTTCATCTTGTCTATCTTTCTGTGAATGTGGTTTTTGTTCCACAGGCTGCAGGATTGTCATTCTTCTTGCTTCTGCTGTTTGCCTTCTGGTGGATAAGGTTATCTTATGTTAATTAATTTTTTTAAAAATCTGGATACCTATGCCACAATGTAATCCACTCTTCACAGTGGCTGTCTCAAAGTCTTTGCCTCTCTCCTCGACCCAACACTCACTCCAAGTGGTCTAATAATATCTGAAAGTATGGAAACCATGAGGCATGAACTTCTGCAGCTCCCTTTCCCTCTTTGGCACCTCCAAACTTTAATGTACATAAAATTGTGGGCTTTGTAATCAGCAGAACAGGGCTCTGCCACTTTCTGATTATGTCAAGTTGAACATGTTGTCAATGTCTGTAAACCTAAGTTTCCTCATTTGAAAAAAATGGAATTAATAAACCAATTGGGTGGTTTAAAGAAGACAGCTTAATAGGACAATAAGTGTTGGTTTCTTTATGCCTTTAATCATCTTTCTGCTCTCTTTCTTTAGAAGATGGCTCAAGGGGGACTTGCCTGGTGACACAGTGGTTAAGAATCCGCCTGCCAATGCAGGGGACACGGGTTCAATCCCTGGTCCAGGAAGATCCCACATTTCGCGGAGCAACTAAGCCCATGAGCCACAACTACTGAGCCTGTGTTCTGCAACTACTGAAGCCCACGCACCTGGAGCCCATGCTCTGCAACAAGAGAAGCCACCGCAATGAGAAGGCCATGCACCACAATGAAGAGTAGCCCCAGCTCACTGCAACTAGAGAAAGCCCACACGCAACAACAAAGACCCAACACAGCCAAAAATAAAAATTTTTTTTAAAAAAAGAAGATGGTTCCAGGGACTTCCCTGGCAGTCCAGTGTTTAAGACTCTGTTCCCAATGCAGTGGGCATGGGTTCGATCCCTGGTTGGGGGACTAAGATCCCACATGCTGCACATGGCCAAAAAAAAAAAAAAAAAGGCTCAAATCTTTTCCAAGGTAAACTTCACCCTGGTGGGCTCCATCCACACACTCTGACCATGGCCCTAATTTTGCTGTTACTTACCCCCTTCTCCTCCTTCTGCCACCTTCAGTCCCTCCCTCTCCACAATTTTCTTCCCCTATCTTATACAAATGTGCCCAAGTCCCAGCATCTTTAAAAACCCCTCTCAGCTACCACCTCAGCCCTCTTCTTCCTTTCATACCCAGCTGTGTTGGGAGGGATAAATCCTATACTAATTCTCTATTATTATTTTTTTAATTCCCGTTCACTTCCTCCCTCTGCAATCTGGCTTCTCCTGCCACCACGGTACTGAAATTAATGAATTAATTCACCAAATATATATGGGCGTTGATCATGATACCATGTTCTAGGATGGTGTCTGGTAGTAGAGTCAGATCCGCACTCAAGTCACCATAATATTGTGCACTTAATAAAATATTTACTGGACAAATGTTACCAATGACCAATTGTCAAATCCAGTGGCTTCTGTTCAGTTTCACTCCACATGACTTGCTGGAAGCTCCCCCTCCTGAGCTTTCTCTGCTCCTGCTCTCCCATGGCCCTTTGACCTTGCTATATCTCCTTTGTAGTATCCTCTTAAGTATGTGGGTGATACCCTAGGCATCGTCTTCAACTCTCTTCCCTCTCACCCTTTTAACTTTACTCTATGAACTTCCTATAATTATAGCCACATTCAGTGGGTGTGTGGGGGCACTTTTCTGGGAAGAGAGCTCATAGGTTTTATCAGCTCCATAAGGAGATCCATGATTCCTCCAAACAAAAGCCCTGCCTGCTCCATCTCTTATTTTGGCAGTTCATCCACCGATATGACTCCCACTATCACCCAGATGCTGCTGACTCCTGGATCTCTAACCCTGGCCTCTTTCCCAATCCTACCAAGGTCCACTCCTGGAGGGTCCTTCTAGAACAATAGTTCTCACCAGGCAGATGGCATGACCTCAGCATGCTGTTCCTTGTATCTCCCTCCGAGAGGCCTTGTGTGGGTTGGAGGTGATGGGCCGGGTGTGTACCCATAATCAAAGTCCCTGGGGGCACATGCTCCGACCTGGCTCTTGTATCCACCGAAGCCCTGAGTGACACTGGCCATTTCCCCAGGCTCCTCCTCCGGCTCCAGGAAAGACCTTCTTCTTTGGTCCAGCTCTTGGACAAAGCTGCAGAGTTGCCTGGGGCCATAATTCACTGTTCACTTTCACCAGAGCCTTCTCTCTCCAGAGTAACCAGGCCTCATATCTATTTGTTGATCAAATTCAACTGCTTCCACCAGTGAAAGATCTTTTGTAATCTTTCCATCACCATCAACCTCCCTGCTCTCCTCATTCCCCCTGTCTATCACAGACACTCATCGTCTCCCATATAGACTCCCATATGAGGGTCCTAAAAGTTCTCTCTGCCTCACATCTTCCTGCTATTCATCCATCTTCCAAACACACAATTGACTATTTCATTTAAAAAATAATCCTTCAATAGTTTTTTATTGCCTGCATAATAAAATCTAAATGCATCATGAAAGACCCTCTACAATCAGGTTCCTCTTTCCTTTTTGAGTCATATCTCCAGCTATTCTTCCTTTACTCTCTGTTGTACACAACCACTCAGCTTCTTTTGGACTCTCCCACCTCTCTGCCTTTGCATAGGCTGGTCCTCATTCTTGAAAAGCTATTTTCTGACTCTTAAGGAATCCAGCTCTTCCTTCGGTGCTCAGCGCAAAAGCGAGCTCCTCTGTAAACCTGCCTTTTCCTACTTGAGATAATGAATCACTCCAGGACTCTCAAAGCAGTTGGTGCAAACCTCCAATGAGCATGCCCTTCTCAGACAGCTCTGCCATTAATTGCGTGTGTGTTTCTCCTCTGACTAGAATGACAGTTTCCTGGAGGCAGGAATCAGATACCCCCACTGCATAGAACAGTGCTTGTCTCCGCTCCACGCTCCACAAACGCTTGATGAATGAAGGAGGAAACAAATGGTGAACATTATCATGACCAGCCCTACTGCTTGCCATTTTTGGTCCCCATCTCTCCTGAAGAGAAGGCAGATGCTTTCAGAGTATACCCACAATTTCCACAAAACAGATATTAAAATATGGAAGGGAGCTATGAGATAGAAAAGAAAGAAGATAGTAACGAATAAAAACAGTCCAAATTTTGCTTCTGATCCAACTTACTTCTCTCTAGTTAGCAGTAAGTTTGTCGTCTTGATTGGCATTTTGAGATTTTTTTCAATTTCTTAGAAAAAGCATCTTAGCTGCAATGTGAAGAGAACTGGGGCAAGAGATGATGTGAGTCTGGACTAACACGTTGTGGGGAAGATGGAGAGGTGGGAACAAACTAAAGAAACATTGGGACTTCCTTGGTGGCGCAGTGGTTAAGAATCCACCTGCCAGTGCAGGGGATGTGGGTTCGATCCCTGGTCCGGGAACTATGATCCCACATGCTGCGGAGCAAATAAGCCTGCGCACCAAAACTACTGAAGCCTGAGTGCCTAGAGCCCGTGCTCTGCAACAAGGGAAACCACCGCAATGAGAAGCCCATGCACCTCAACGAAGAGTAGCCCCCACTCGCCGCAACTAGAGAAAGCCCACGCACAGCAACGAAGACCCAACGCAGCCAAAAATAAGTAATAAGTAAATAAATAACTTTATATTTAAAAAAACCGAAAGAAATATTAAGGAAGTGCAATTGTTAAGATGACACATTGAAGGATCAAAGAGATGGAAGAGGCAAGGGTCTGTTTGTTCATTGATTCATTCAACTAATATTTAATGAGTCCTGCTACGTGTCAGCACCGTGAGAGGTGCAGGAAATTCAGTGGTGAAAAACATGTTGACCCAGACTTCAAGATGCTGAGTTTCTGATACTGCAGCTGACTATCTGATGGTGCATAGTAATAAACATCCAACCACTCTTACTTAGAATGGAAGCAAATTTGGGAAGCATTATTTATCCCTTACAGAATACAGCAGTGAGCGATACCTGAGTAGAGAGACAGATATACCAATGAAACACCAGAAAGAAGATATCTGCTGTGTTCCAACAAAATGCTATTAAAAGTTTGAATCCTAATTACAAAAGTAATACATGTTTATTACAGAAAAAGTGGAAAATACATACAGTTTCAAAGAAGGGGAAAAGATCTATAATTTCATCACATAGCTATTAATAACCTTTATGTCCCTTCAGACTTTTTTCAACATATAATGCCCAGAAAATGCATACAATATCAACTGGGCCAATACCCTAAATACAATTTCGTGGTCTGATTTTCATAATTTTAAATTTGTTATGAACACCTGTCCATTTCAGAAGATAAAATTCTGCAGTATCATTTTTAATGGTTATGTAGTATTCTACCATACGGATGCTTCATAATTCATTTAGTTAATGTGCTATTTTCAATTGAATATTTTAAATGTTTCATAAGGAACTGATAATTAGGTGGAAATTTATTTCACTAGCTTAAAGTGTCTAAAAATAATAGTGTCACTTGGGGATCACACTGATTCAGAACTACACAGTAAAGGGATTCTGGGAAATATAGTTCCAGCTTAGCTAAATTGATATGATACAAATCCACCACAGTCTATCCCTTGTCAGCTTGGCATCCATGTTTACCTTTTTGAACTGTATTTAACTTAATTTTCAAGTAAGAGAAATAGTAACAATTTGCTTCTTCCTAACATAATGCAACTATCCCTCATACGACTGTAACATGGTCTCTCCAAAGAGAAAAAAAAGTCCTTTTATCCATTTTGGGGTGATAATCATCTGTCTTCTAGATAAGTCATATTCCTTCTTTGATATCCAGTAACTTAAATACTGAGAGGTTAAATACCATCAGCAAATATTCTATACATGGCAGGAGAATGGGAGGGAAAAAACAGAAAAATAGTGAATATACGTATAAATATATTCGTATCAAAATAAAGAAAACTCCTCATAACTATTACAGTGCTTATTCCTACAACTGTTCACATGGGCATAGCTGGTATTTATAGCTACAGTCTGCCACTACTCATTCCATATTCCCCTTGCCCTCAGCAAAAAACTTCAGCTAGTTGTGGTTTCTTGCCTGCCAGAGTGACCTAAACCTTAATTCCTGAAAGGTCTGAGCCATTAAGAGCCCTGCCCCTATGCAGTTGTTAAGTTTTCCATAGACTTTAATCACAGAATACGGAGGTACTGAGAGGCATCTCAGGGGACCTCCTGCATTCTAGACACACTCTTCCTTACTGCCGTTTTGTGGTGGCAATATAATTGGTTGTCAGGGTCAACCTGCCCTAGTCAATACAGTACCCCCTACTTGCCTTTTTTTTTTTTTGCGGTACACGGGCCTCTCACTGTTGTGGCCTCTCCCATTGCGGAGCACAGGCTCTGGACGCGCAGGCTCAGCGGCCATGGCTCACGGGCCCAGCAGCTCCGCGGCATGTGGGTTCTTCCTGGACCGGGGCACGAACCCGTGTCCCCTGCATCGGCAGGCGGATTCTCAACCACTGCGCCACCAGGGAAGCCCCCACTTGCCTTTTGATTCAATGGCATGAGACACTGAGGGGCAAGGTGACAGTCTCATTTCTGTTTAATGGAACCGTTGAAGTGTCCCTTGGTGGAAGCATTCCTCCCTTAAGACTAAAACTTCTAGACCAGCAGATCCCTAAGTTGTAGGGAATGGGAAGCAAAAAATTCACTAGTGGATCACTAGAAGTAACCGTGAGAGGAGTCATTCCCATCTTTGACACTTGATTCCTGGACTTGCTGAATCCTGGCTCTAAGAGAAAGAGCATCATATATCGATCACTTATTTACAGCACATGCTGCATCTTAGAAGACATTGTCTAGTCCCAGAAGGTGCTGACATTAATCTGGCATCATAACTGACTTTTCAAAAGCCCATTCCGCCATTCCACACAGCTGCTTCAAGGTGATGGTGCACACGATAAAACCAGTGAATTCCATGAACATGAGACAAACGCCACAGTTCATCTGCTGTCAAACAAGTTTCTTGGCCAGAAGCAGTGCTGTGTGGTTTAACATGATGCTGAATAAGGCATTCCTCAAGTCCACACAATAGTGATTTTGGTAGCCGCGTTGTGAGCAAGGGAGGAAAATTTGTATCCAGTGTAAATATCTGTTTCAGTAAGAACCAAGTGCCTACTGGAAATGTTCTTACGTAATTAACCCACTAATAAGTGGGTGACTCATCTTCCGGGAGAATGGTGCCAGACTGGGACTCATTGTTGATTTCTACTGTTGGCAGGTTGGGCACTCAGCAGTGGCTCTAGCCAGATCAGCCTTGATGAGTGAAAGTCCATGCATAACCTGCATCCCTGCTGCCAGGGCCCTTTGTTTGTGGACTTGCTGGGCGAGGACAGGAGTGACTGGGGAAAGAGGGTGACTGATGTCCACAAGATGGGTCTCTTATCCACCCGATTATGAATGTCATTCCCTACATAGGTTGCTCTTTGGTGCATAGTCACATGGGGTACAAATATCTTCACACTTCATACCTATGTAGAGAGGTTTATCCATATGTGTCTCCTCCAGACATCCTTAATAACTTTCCAATTGTATTCCTTCTAATTCCCTGGCCATCCATTCAGCCAAATGATTAGCCACTGCCCATGAATCACTACAGAACCACAACTCTGGCCATCACTCCTTCCAGGCAAAATGAATATCCAAGCGCAGTGCTAACATTCTGCCCATTGGGAAGATTTCCTCTCATCAGTTGCTTCAAGGGAGGCTGTAGTGCAAAGCCATTTACTTTCAGGTAGTGCCAGCACCTTGTGCAGAACTATCTGTAAAACAGTCCCCAGTGTTTTCTTCTTCAGTTAACTGCTCATGGGGCACTCTCCATAATGCCATGTGTACAGGCGGAGAGAGAAGAGGCAATGTGGCAGGAATGTGGGTCATGTGGATCTAGAATGTTTCTCATGCAACTTACGTGCACCTTCAGGACCTACTCAAGCCTGATCTCCTGCGTAACACTTTCATTTGTTGATTGAGTGCTGCTGTGGGTACCCACATTTATAAGTTGATAGGTCAGACAATGCCAAATTGGTGATGGCTGGTTCAGGCTTTATGGTGACTTGTTGCCCATGGTCAATAGCTTAGTCTCCACTAACGCCCAGTGGCAAACCAGAATCTATTTCTCATAGTAGATTATTTACCTGCGGAGGCTGGCATAAGTTTATTCTAAAATTCTTAGCTCTCCATTCTGTGATGCATCTCAAGGGGCATGTCAAAAGCTTCACAGAGCATCCCTATGTGCCACAGACATCACAAATGACATTGGATCTGCTGTGTCATATGGCCCAAGTGACAGAGTAGTTTGCTTGGCTGGCTGGGCTTGTTGCATAGCCTTTGCCGTTCCGGGTCCTACTCAAAACTAGCAACTTATTGGATTACTCACTAAATAAATAGGAATAACATGACCAAATGAGGTATATGTTGTCTCCAAAATCCCAAGTAGCTCCCTAAGCATTCATGGTGCATCTTTCTTAGTGGAAGGAGGAATCAATGTAGCGACTATCCTTTACCTTGGAAGGAATATCTCACATGTTATAAGTTACTAGACCCTTAGAAATTTCAGTGAGAAGCCCCTGATGTTTTATTGTGCTTGTTTTCCATCCTTTATCATGCGTGTGTCTTACCAACGTATCTAGTGTTCTTGCTACTTAGATCACTAGGTCCAATCATCATATCATCAATGCAATGGCATATAGCCTGCAAATGAAAAGGCAATAAAAAAAAAGTTCCTGAAAATCAGATTAGGACATAGGGTTGGAAATTTGACATGGTCCTGAGATAGGGCTGTGAATGTGTATTGCTGACCCTCCCAGTTGAAAACAAACTTCTTCTGATGGCCTTTACCAATGTACAGATCAAAAGACATTTGACAGATCAATAGCCACCTAACAGGTGTCAGGGGGTGTGACATGCTCCAGCAGTGAAACCCCACGTGGAACAGCAGCTGCAGTTGGAGGCACCGCATGATTCAGTTTACATTCATTCATTGTTGTTCTCCAAGATTCATCCTTCCTTAAAAAGGCCAAACTGGCTAACTGAATGTAATGTGCTAGGAATTCCCACTCTGCATCTTTCAAGTCCTTGATGGTGACATCAATCTCTGCATTCACTTCTGATTTATTGTTTTGGAAGGTAAAGGCAGTTCTATTGGTTCCACTTCGCCTTTCCTACCGTTAGAGCCCTCACTCTGTGGGTCAGAAACCAAGGTGTGGATTCTTCCAGACCTGAGTACATTTACTCCAATTGTGCATTCCCGAACTAATCCCAGGGGCCTCACTACCTCTGGAAGGAAAACTAAAATGAGAGCAGTGATGAAAGGAAATTGTTCCATGTGTGTCTCTGTTGTTACAGTGGGCATGTACCTATGTTTTATTTGCAAATTTTGATTTTCAAAGTTTAAAACAATGACAGAAATAACAAAATCCACAATTTCATATCACATTAGAAAGAGTTTGTATAGATCATGAGACATGATAATGCCTCACACAGTGACCGGCATAGAGTTATCACTCAATAAATACTTGCTGAGCTGGGGAAATAAACATACCCTTGCATATGCGGAACCCAGAGGGAAAGAGCATAGTTCAAAGGGATTGTCATCTTGCAAAATGTCCTTGGAAATAAATCTAGGATAAAATTGTGTACTATCATCTGACAGAAACAAAGCTACTAATTTCCTCTCTAGTACATATTTAAATAAACTGAAGTCACACTGAAGTCAGTAGTATTAATAGCCTTGGTAGCTCTGGTTTGTTTAGAATTTCGTTAAAAACTTATTTGTAGGGTTTCCCTTCTCTTTTGACTGGCAGAGCCATTCCTGACTTCAAGGCTTTTTAGTATGGCTTTCTACGTTAAACATGCTCCTTTTTTCCTTGAGTTTAGATTTGATTGTGCACAGTAAAAATTTGTCAGTTTTGTTTTTATATGCAGCTTAAAATGATAGGCTCTACTGTACATAATGGTTTTTTCTTTTCTTTTCTTTTAAATTTTATTTTATTTTTGGCTGTGTCGGGTCTTAGTCGTGGGATCTTCGTTGCTGCATGCGGAAATTTTCGTTGCAGCGCGCAGGCTTCTCTCTAGTTGTGGTGCGCGGATTTTCTCTCTCCAGTTGTGGTGCGTGGGCTCTGTAGCTTGTGGCACACGGGCTCAGTAGTTGTGGCGCGCGGGCTTAATTGCCCTGCGGCACGTGGGATCTTACTTCCCGGACGAGGGATCGAACCCACGTCCCTTGCATTGGAAGGCGGATTCTTAACCACTGGACCACCAGGGAAGTCCCCATAAAGTTTTAAGTACTTGTTTCTTCCAACATTTGTCCTTTCTTCATTTACATACAACAGCCCCCCCCCGCTGAATAAGATTCTGCTTATTTAAGGGCATACTCTAATGCCCATGCTTATATTCATTATTTGTTTGGTTTTCAGTTACAAAGTTTATGTTGTGTTTAAACAAAACATTTTCTATAGGAAGATTGTTGGTTAGGACACAGATGGTAACAGATGTGCAAATTTTACTCATGAAAGATTTCTTTTTTACTTGGCTTGTATAACATTACAAACTCAAGCTGGAAAATACTTGAAAGTTTAAGATGTTAAAAAAATAGTGAATTGGTTCCTGGAACAAACTTACCTTTCAGAACAGAGTAAAGAAGTAACAGTAATAATTCGATATATAGATGAATGTGATATGTTCTGACTTGGCAGTTTTATTTTGTATTAATAAATTTATATTTTTTTAAAACTTCTGTGTTTTTTCTACAATGTATATGGAATTATTTGGCCCCAGAATATATAAGAGGAAGGATAATTATATAAATTTGTCTCATCTTAAACAGCTTAAATCTGTTTTATATTTAGGGCAATTGCCTTTAGTTCTCATCCAATCACAGAATATACTTTTTGAGTTTGTTTTACTTCCCACGCCTCAGTTTTGTCATATGTAAAGTGGTGACATTAGTAATTACCTAATAGAATTGTCATGAAGAATAAATAAGAACTAACATAAATGACAACATAATATATCTGCCAAGAGGTGGTTAATTAATGTTAGTTTCCGGGGCTTCCCTGGTGGTGCAGTGGTTAAGAATCTGCCTGCCAGTGCAGGGGACACGGGTTCGAGCCATGGCCCAGGAAGATCTCACATGCCGCAGAGCAACTAAGCCCGTGCACCACAACTACTGAGCCTGTGCTCTAGAGCCCGCGAGCCACAACTACTGAAGCCCGCGCGCCTAGAGCCCGGGCTCCGCAACAAGAGAAGCCACCGCAATGAGAAGCCCGTGCACTGCAACAAAGAGTAGACCCCGCTTGCCGCATCTAGAGAAAGCCCACGCACAGCAACAAGGACACAGCGCAGCCAAAAATAAAATAAAATAAATACATTAAAAAAAAGAATAATTAAAAAACTGTTAGTTTCCTTTCTGAAGATATAAAGGAAGCTTAAAAACTTTTTTTATAAATGTATTTATTTTATTTTATTTATTTTTGGCTGCATTGGGTCTTCATTGCTGTGCGCGGGCTTTCTCTATTTGGGGTGAGTGGGGGCTACTCTTCGTTGTGGTGCGCAAGCTTCTCATTGTGGTGGCTTCTCTTGTTGCGGAGCATGGACTCTAGGTGCACAGGCTTCAGTAGTTGTGGATTGTGGGCTCAGTAGTTGTGGCTTGCGGGCTCCAGAGCGCAGGCTCAGTAGTTGTGCCTTGTGGGCTTAGTTGCTCCGTGGCACGTGGGGTCTTCCCGGACCAGGGCTCGAACCCGTGTCCCCTGCATTGGCAGGCAGATTCTTAACCACTGCACCACCAGGGAAGTCCCAGGAAGCTTAAAAACTTTTAATTTCTATGTTTTTCCTTATTTTCTCAAGGCAACATATTTTTAATTGTTCCAAAGTTTTCCTTGTTTATATAACTATGGGAATTTCAGAAACATTCTGCTTTATAGTCCCCAGAAAAACTTCCTATGTGTAAATGCTGGCTGTGGTGTAAACACCCTTTATTACTGGTGTTATTAGTGACCCTCTCATAATCTAAGATTAACATCCCTTCCTTAATACACACTGAGTAAGACTCAGGGGGAGACTCTCACAATTTTTTTTTTTTTTTACATCTTTATTGGCGTATAATTGCTTTACAATGGTGTGTTAGTTTCTGCTTTACAACAAAATGAATCAGTTATATATATACATATGTTCCCATATCTCTTCCCTCTTGCGTCTCCCTCCCTCCCACCCTCCCTATCCCACCCCTCCAGGCGGTCACAAAGCACCGAGCTGATCTCCCTGTGCTATGCGGCTGCTTCCCGAGACTCTCACTGTTAAACAATCAGAGCAGCAAGCCTCATCTGTATTTAGAGTTAGATGCTGCAATGTTTTATAAATATTTTTACTACTGTGGTATTTAAACAATTTCTCAGTAATCGAGTCACTAAAGTGCAGAACCAATGCATACCATCCTGTAAAACACCATGAGCTCAGTAACAAACAAAAACCATAAAAATATTGGCTCAATTATAAAGATATCAGTCTCTCCTGGATTTATATAACCAGTCACTTTGAACTCTTATTCCAAAAGAAAACAGGTATTAGCAGTATCTTAAGAGAGTATATAAAAAACAAAAACTAAACAGAAAACAAACAAACAAAAATGTTTAGGCCATCTAGTCCATCCCCAAAGACAAATTTTCCATCAAATATTTTCATCCACTTGGATTGTAAACATAGCCCAGGCAAGAGATGATGGTGGCTTCCACTAGGGTGGTAAATATGGAATGGAGAAAAGTGGATGAATTAAAGATATTTTTGATAGTACAACCAAAAAGATCTGCTAATACTTTGGATACGGAGGTTTAAAAAAGAGAGAAATCAGGACGATTTCAAGATTTTTGGGCTGAAATATTTTAGCATTTACGAAAATAGCAGGGGACACTGGTTATTTAAAATAGTATTTTAGGGGCTTCCCTGGTGGCGCAGTGGTTGGGAGTCCGCCTGCCGATGCAGGGGACATGGGTTCGTGCCTCGGTCTGGGAGGATCCCACGTGCCGCGGAGCGGCAGGGCCCGTGAGCCATGGCCGCTGGGCCTGCGCGTCCGGAGCCTGTGCTCCGGGACAGGAAAGGCCACGGCGGTGAGAGGCCCGCGTACGACAAAAAAAAAAAAAAAATAGTATTTTGGTCACGTCAAGGTATCCGCTTTAGACATCTTGTGGAGATGTCCTCTTGACCTTTGTGATAGAGCTAAACTAGATATGTATTTTTAATTTTATAATACATTAATTTAACAATTATTAGTAACAATTATTACTACTGTCACCACTGCTACATCAGGAAGTAAAAGCTCAGCAACGTAGGACTTTCTCAAGCTCTTGAAAAACCCGCTAATAAAAAAGGCAGAGCTTTCCAAACGTCCCCCATTCATCCTCTGGCTCTGGGAACTTAGAGCGTCCTGCGTCCAATCAGCTTCCAAATCCCCAGCATCAGCAAGTGGGAGGGGCTCAGATCGATCCTGGTCCTTCTGCTGCTCCGGCTTGGCCACGTCTGAAGGCATGCAGGTCCTGGAAGGTATAGAAATCACATGTTTATTCATTGGTTATAACTGAGCTTCTTACTCAAATTTATGTTTCACAAGATTCAATAATACATACTTTTAATTCATGTCACTTATCCGTTTTTATAGTTTCTTCTTTTCTTCTATGGGTGTAAACTCTGCCTCCGAGCGTTGCGGACCTGCCGTTCCCTTCCCCGCGCACGCGCCGGGGGAAGAGCGGGCGGGCCTGTTGCCGGGGGACTGGCGGCCGACCGCTGCTCGTGCCCCCACCAACATGGAGAGTTTGTACCGAATCCCGTTCTTAGTGCTCGAATGTCCCAACCTGAAGCTGAAGAAGCCGCCCTGGGTGCACATGCCGTCGGCCATGACGGTGTACGCTCTGGTGGTGGTGTCTTACTTCCTCATCACCGGAGGTAACTCGTCCTGCCTGGGGCCCGAGAGGCGCTGAGGCGCGGGGAGCCGGCCCGCCCTCGGGGCGCGTCTGTTCGGCTCTCAGCCCGGGAAAGCATCGCTCTCCTCTCGATCTTTTCCGAGGGTGGAGGGAAACTCTGGGGTCCCGCGTGTTAACGGCCCAAAGGTTTATTTGCCCTCACGCCCTGTCCTGTATCTTGAGGGGACTCCTGTTCTCGCTCCCATTGCCTTCCGTCTCCTGACCTCTTAGCCAGGCGGTCCGAGCCGAATAATATATTTTTCAAGCCCAGATTGTTGCTCCTTTTATTGAATGCCGTGAGTTATTTGACAAAGGCCCTGGGAAAATCTTTTTTGGCCCATTCTACTTCCACGGTTGGTCAGGAGGGTGTGGGACTGTTACCTTCTCTTTGTCTACGGTCCCTGGAAGTTTGGAAGAGACTTGACAGCCTTTAGGTTTGTTAGCTCAAACCTAAGGGTTCGGTGTTGCTTTTGCCCCGATCAACAATAAGTATGAATGTAATCTTTCGAAACCACAGTTTTGATAAATATTTGAGATTGGAGATAGATTTGCAGAAGATACCGCGTATTTGAGAGATCGGAAGTTGAAAATTTAAAGAATAAGGAAAATAGCATTACCGTTGAACACTGCATTGTCATTTTATCCTGTCCTTTGCAAAAGGGGCGTCGCTTTGTATAGTGGTGAGTTGGCAATCCGGCTACAGTCTTTTCATAGCTACCACCCTTTCAAGCCGCAGTTCCATGATTTACTCAACACTGCTACTGCACTTTTAGATTTTGGGAAGTGGGGTACTTAATTTGGAAATGATAAAATTAAAGCTCCACAGATTAGGGACAGCAAGAGCAGCTGGTTCTGTTTTTAAGGGAATAGTCAGACATCTTCATTTTCATAGATGTCTTGTGAAAATAGTTGGTACTGAGGAGGGAAGTATCTGAAATCATGCAGGCTTAGTTCTAGAATGAACATTTGGATTTACCCTCCTCCCAAATCTAGAACAGTGGCAGTTAACTTATGTTCATTTAAATAAATTACGTTTAAAATATTTTTTATGTTGGTAAGATACTGTCCTAACATTGCATTAGCGTTCACATTTGCTCAGCACATTAATAGGTGCTGGATTGAATAAACAAAATTTAAAATGCATGTGGCATTTTTTTTTTTTTTTTTAGTAAGTCTTCATCTGCTAGAAATCTTTCCTGTAACCCTTACCTCCCTTGGAGCCAGGGCCTTTGCTGGAAGCCTCACAGTTTTCACTCTGGGCACTTTTTCCATCTGTGTTTGTAATGGGGAGACTCTTTGCCCTAATTTCTGGGGTAAAGTGAAAGGACACCTTTTAGTGGCCAAGGCCATGAGCTGTCTCATACAAGGAATCGGTTTTGCCACTGGAAAGGAGTCTTCTAGAAACTGAGTGTACCTTTATAAATAAACAATATTTATTGCTGAGAAATATTCATCAAATAACGTACTGAGTTCCTGTTAAGTTCCAGGCATTAGGTACTGGAGGCAACAATGAATGAAACAGATAAGGGCCCTGCCCTCCTGAAGCTTATAATGTCATTGGTTGAGATACGTTAAATATCACATAAATCTTTCTCCATTACATTAGTTTTTCCACTGCAAGTTGCCATGAGTGCATTGAAGGAAAAGAACAAGAGGTTATGTAAAAACAATCAGACTTAGGAACATCATTTACATTCGAATGTGGTTTCTGAGAAAATGACATGTTAGCCAAAATTTGAAAGATTGGGGAAAAGCGTATCTAGGCAGAGGGGAAAGTATGGACAAGTGTGGGACTGAGATACCAATTAGGTGGGTTTTGTAGTTGACTTAGAGTAGACAAGGTTGGTGGCACTAGAGATGGAGGAATGTATAATGAAAGATATTTTGGAAATAGATTCAGTGGATCTTGATGATGATTGATTGGATGTGGGGGGAGAATGACATGTGAAGGAAGTTTCCTGGTGTCTAGTTTGAGCACCAAGTAGGTGGAAGTGTCATTTTCTGAGACTAGAGAAATGAAGTTTTTTTGGTTGGGAATGGTGAACCCAGATGTCACTTTGGGATAAATAATAGTTGGACATAACCAAATATAATTAGTTGGATATGTCAAGTTTGCAGATAGGAGTCTAGAACTGAGAAAAGAGGTTTGTGTTGAAATTAGTCAATAACAGATGTTTTCTGAACTCCTCCCATGAGCCAGATATTGAAGAACATAGAGTTTCTATTCTTAGGGAGCTTACATCTAATTTTAATAGTGCTAACATGATTCGGTAGGTGTTGGCACATTGAGAATCATTAGCATAGTAAAGCCCTGGGAAGGGATAAGTTCAGTTGGAGAGAGAAGGTAGGAAAAGAAGAGCATAGTGGATCGAGCCCTAAGGAACTCCGAACGTTGAGTGGTTTTATAGCAGATGAGGCTCAGCTAGAGAGGTAGCAAGAAAACATGGACAGGAGTGTCACGGAAGTCATGAGAAGCCATCTTTTTACCCCAAGAAAATAGATTTAGTAAACTGGATCAAGCACTGCTAGGAGACCTCCTAATAAGAGAACTGAAAAGTGTCCTTTGAATTTGACAACATGGAGGCCATTAGCCTCCATGAGCAAGAGTAATATCAGTGGTGGCAGAAGCCAGATCGGAGTGAGCTGAAAAATGAAGGATGAGTGAGGAAGTGGAGACAGAGAGTTAACCTTTTTTTTTTTTTTTTTTTCCCTCCAGAAGGAAGCCTGGCCCCCTTTCAAAAAGGAAGCATAGAAGTAGAATGTTAGCTAGGAGGATCTGGTGTCAAGGGAAAGCTGATGTAGGGAACAAGAGGTTGAAAATACAGGAAAGAGAAGAGGTAGCCCATGGAACAAAGTCTCTGAAATGGCAAGGGGGACGGAGTCCTTATTATTGCAAAAGGGATCCCATGGTGATAGGAGGAGGGACTCTTCCTCTGTTGTAGCTGGAGGTGAGGATGGATGCAGGTTCCAGTTTGTAGATTTGGTTTGGGGGGTGGGGGTGAGTTAGGGAATTCCCAAGTGATTGTTTTGTTAGTCAAAGGTGAGGGAGACAGTCTTGCTGTGCTTAAGAAAAGCTGGAGGTGAGGATGATGGAAAACAGTGAAGATAAAGAGTAGACGTTGACAGTGGGAGATTTGAGAAACAGTGTTGATGGACATTAACATAAATGATCATGATGACATTATGACATAATGATGGATATTAACATTAATGATTGTGAATCTCTAGTATTGCCAGTCTGCCTAGTGGTGTGATTTTAAAACGTCTCATTTTACTTTCAAGCAAGAAAATTTCTCTAGCTACCTCTTAATTTAAAGAAACAAATCCAAGTATATGTGGAACATTTTCTTGAACTAAAAATAGCCTTTAATGTTAAATCTGCTTTATTGTGGAGTCATTCTTGAGTTTGAAACAATACTGAATGAATTTCTTTTATGTTTTGCAAGTCATTCTAAAATACTGAGTTGAATTTCTGAAGATAAATTCTGGTTTATCTGAAGTTTAGGAGGTAAGCTGGGCCTCATTTGATTATAATAATACATCAAAGCAGTCCTATTTAAATATAAATGAACCTTTAGAGACCGATAAAAACTCTAAATCTATTTTAAAATTAGGAATCCAATCTAACCTATGTTGTTGTCTTTCATTTAGGAATCATTTATGATGTTATCGTTGAACCTCCAAGTGTCGGCTCCATGACTGATGAACATGGGCATCAGAGACCAGTAGCTTTCTTGGCCTACAGGTAAAAGATATCATTTTGAATGATTTGCTGGTGGGAAGGAAGATTGCTGAGGCATGCCTGCTTATTTAAAAATACAGTGCAACCTATTGGGTGCATCTGTATTTAGACACTAGCTGTTTTAAAATGCTAAATTCAGAGATTGCAGGAAGTGGACAAGAACAAGAGTAGAAGTATATTATTTATGTATTCACTTATTAGGAAATAAAATATTTCACAGTGATTGACATGTTCACTTATTTAAAGGAGGGTATCAGTTTAAAATTCATTTATAGGCTGTTCTGGGGTCAGCAAACCACAGGTACATGTTTATTTGTAAGTAAAGCTTTATTGGAAATAGGCACACCCATTTGTTTCTGTACTATCTATGGCTGCTTTCAGGCTACTGTGTTGTGTTATACAAACCATATGGCCGGCAAGCCTAAGATATATACAGTCTGGTCATTTAAGAAAAAATCTTTGGACTCCTGGATATACTATTACATAGGAAAACTAATTTTTGAGACTTGGGAGTTCCATGTAGGCAATGAACACCAAAACAGTGTGGTTTGTTTCACCTGAGCAGTGCTTCTTGTATTGCCTTATACAAGCCACTTGGTAACTATCTACCTGAACATAGCTATATGTTTGTATTTACACTTACGTTAGTGGTATTCCATGCATAGAATATTCCTGGAAAGATTACTGTGATCTCTGTGGAGGGGATATGGATGACAGGAGATCTTGATGGCAGGGAGACATTTCACATTTCACTGTCTCGTCACCTGAGTTTGAATTTTGAAACCGCTGCGTGTATTGCGTTTTCAATTAAAACAATTAGTTTAGCAAAAATGTATATACCTTCTTTATATGTGCCTATGTATAAATCATATCTTTAACAAAGAAATTTGCCTTTTGGGGTCCGTGAGCTTTCAGAACTTGAAAGTTCTTCACCCCTAGAAAAATCAGATACGTGTATATACAAAAATTTAAGGGTTTATAGATTTCTGGACATCTTTGTGGGGTTCATGAAGCCTTAGTTAAGAACTTGCTTGCTTTTAAAAAGTTCACTTTGAAACAAGAGATTTATTAATTATTAAAACTCAGGAAACATTAACCAATTCAAAATTAATTTGAAATTGATAGTAGAAATTTAAATAACATAATTTTCAAAAACTAAAGTTCTGGGTAAAGTGTTCATGTACATATATTAGTTGGCTTTTTAAGCTAATAATTAAAATATGTGAGTATTGGGAATTCCCTGGTGGTCCATTTGTTAGGACTCTGTGCTCTCACTGCTGAGGGCCCGGGTTCAATCCCTGGTCGGGAACGAAAATCCCACCAGCTGTGCGGCGTGGCCAAAAAATATATATATATGTATATATGTATATATATGAGTATTGATTTTACATAGGCAGTTGTGTTAGTTGAAGTTTGAAAGGTTTTTTTGAGCATAAGCTCCATGAAGACAAAGATTTGTGTCTGTTTTGTTCATTGTTGTGTCCCCAGAACCTAAATAGTGCTTGGTACATAATAGGCTCTCAATAAATATTTATTGAAATGAATAGCCAGAAATATGGTAAAATAGTTGTAAGGGTAATAAAAAAATAAGCACAACAATGTTTTAGCAGAAACAGGAATTTCAGTCTAAGGAAAAAGTTTTTTATTTTTCTGGGAATTTTCATTTATTGTTTGCTCTGGTCTTTCTTTTTCAGAGTAAATGGACAGTATATTATGGAAGGACTCGCATCCAGCTTCCTGTTTACAATGGGAGGTTTAGGTTTCATAATCCTGGACCGATCCAATGCACCAAACATTCCGAAGCTCAATAGATTTCTCCTTTTATTCATTGGATTCGTCTGTGTCCTATTGAGTTTTTTCATGGCTAGAGTATTCATGAGAATGAAACTGCCGTAAGTTATTAAGTACTTCGTATAATCAGCACCTTAACTTGCAAACTGGTAAAATAATTACCTGGATCTCATAAAATCATAGGAGATTTAATTTAAACCTTATTTAAACAGATGAAAATTTCGAGAACCAGAGAAATTTGTGACTTGCTCAAGGTTATAGCTATAGTTAGTAGCAAAATTGAGATGAATAGGTCTTCCTGACTGTTATCTCCATACATGTTCATGAGAAAATCCCGTTATTTTGCTGTAGCATCAGTGACCACTGACTGGAGACATTTCTCTGAAGGGCTTTTTGGTTAATCTGTAACATATGGAATTCCCACAGTAATAATAACAGTAAGGAATACTTTTGAGCCATTAATTGCTGCTGTTCTTTGAATATTGATATGAGGAAAATCCACTAAGCATTGGACAGGAAAGGAGAGTTACTGCCTCTCCAAAAGGATGGGGAAAGGATTTCATATATGTATATTAGATTATTTTGATTCATAAAACGAACACTATCTTTAGAACAAAAATAAATTGGTTTTATGGCAACTTTTATAATTCTGTTTGAGATCTTTCATTTTAAATGTAGATGAGTCTGATCACATTTCCCTATATTCTGATTTCACCTATGGATACATTAGTAACTACAGGAACTTTGGGCAAACATATCATACAAAGATTAGCTCTTAGAAAATTCATTTTTTAGGGAATATGTTAAACATCAAGTGTCAGCTGTACTTAAAACTGATATTTTCTGATTTTATTATGAGACAGTAGAAGGGAAAATAGGAATGTGTTTGAATTACACAAGTTCACTTGTTCTGTGGCTTAACCTGTCCGTATCTATAACACATCTGGGGTAGAATGGACAAACTTTCTAGAAAGTCACAAATACTTATCCTGCACTCATGTTCCCATCTTAACCCTGCAATATGGGAAAAGAGAGCAGTGTTCTTTGTCAGCTGAATATCTTTGTGGCCATGTAGCTCCATCAGACTGCCAATGGCTCTTATTTTTGTCCTGGGAAAAATTGGGGGCATTTGTTAAATTGTACAAGGACAGAGACTCCAGCCTCCTCTTTTTTTTTTTTTTTTTTGCGGTACGCGGGCCTCTCACTGCTGTGGCCTCTCCCGTTGCAGAGCACAGGCTCCGGACGCGCAGGCTCAGCGGCCATGGCTCACGGGCCCAGCCACTCCGTGGCATGTGGGACCTTCCCAGACCGGGGCACGAACCCGTGTCCCCTGCATCGGCGCATCACTGCGCCACCAGGGAAGCCCCAGCCTCCTCTTTTTGTTCCTCTTTGTTCTACCCTTGTTGCCAAAGGTATACCAATAGAAGAGTCTGAAGTTTTTCACAGCAAAACAGAAGAGGAGGCTCCCAGAGAGGATAAAGAGGCTATTAAAAATTAATAATGAAAACAGAAAGAGCCTTTGGAGGCATATAGCAGAACAGAAGCAGTGAGGTTGTTTTGTCCGTAGAACCAGATTTGTTCTCATTCTGCTTAAGCTTCCCATTCTTCCTTAAGGTTTTAGGTCTTCTCCTTAGGCTGTGTGTTTTTCTTTTAGCTTGAGCATTTGACTTTTAGGACAACAGGATAATTATCCTAAATTATCCTAAATTTAGGATAATTATCCTAAATTATCCTTTTAGGATAATCTACTACTTACAAAAAGGTTTTGAAAAATGTTTAATTCTCTGGATTGCTTCTGTCTTACTTTTGCAATTATTTATGTAAACATTTGTCTTTTCCACATTCTATAGGCCAGTTTCCAAGATTGTTGACTAAGGTAACAATAGGAAATTAGAAATAACAGTATACTTTCTGGGCTTCCCTGATGGCGCAGTGGTTGAGAATCTGCCTGCTAATGCAGGGGATGTGGGTTCGAGCCCTGGTCTGGGAAGATCCCACATGCCGCGGAGCAACTAGGCCCGTGAGCCACAACTACGGAGCCCGCACGTCTGGAGCCTGTGCTCCGCAACAAGAGAGGCCGCGATAGTGAGAGGCCCACACACCGTGATGAAGAGTGGCCCCCGCTTGCCACAACTAGAGAAAGCCCTTGTACAGAAACAAAGACCCAACACAGCCAAAAATAAATAAATAATTGATATTTAAAGAAAAAAAACAGAGTATACTCTGGGTTTTGGGTGTAAATTATATTTAGATATAGTCAAAGCAGAACAATAGTCTAAATAGAAAATTGCTGCTTTTTGTAACTTGCTGTGCAGCTAAATCTAAGATTTACATTTTTAAGAGGAAGGACTTTATGATCCCCTCTTTGATATGATTTCTCATCTACAGCTCCTAATGCCTGGTACCTTGAGTGTGGAGTGGGGAGAAACAGTGGACAGTTTGGGAAAATAAGGGAAGCAACAGTGTTGCATTTTCTGGAATATTTGCAGGCCCCAAAGGAGATGATGAGCCAGGTCTGTGAGCCTACATATTGCACATGATAGGGGTGTGGTTAGTACCACCAGCAAGAAAGGGATGTGTCTTCTTGCGCATACATTCTCTTTGAGGACCCATCGTATATGAGCAATTTGATATATAATAAATGGGACAGCAGCAACAACAAAAAGTAAAGAAACATCAGTAACCATGAGTTTTTTCAGATCAAATAAGTCACTAACATCTGAGATAAAGGTTGGCTATGCTATAAGATGCTTCATAACTTCCAGGGTTGCACGCTCACAGAGAATCTGATATCACCTTTAACAAGAGGTACCTTTAAAAAGGAGAGAACAATAGCAGTGAAATGGTACTACTAGCTTTATATTTTGTGATTTATGCTTTTTAAAAGACCTGATGTATTCTCTACTGATATAATTTTACATATTAAAACATGGCTTTATTTGATGCATAAGCATAGGTCATATACTAATTACAAGGAAGAATACCACAACGTATAACTGTATCAAGAGATGTGTGTCCAAAAGTGCATGTTCACCTATCAGTATACGCAGATGACAGGCAGCTGTCTCTAAAGAGTCCTCAGTACTTTTGTTTCATCGTGTGAGCCAGCTGTTGAGTAATTTCCACTGGTGCAAATATTAGTGGACACTTTCTTAAAATCTTCAACTTTTTTTTCTTGTGAAGCTTAGGTCTCTTTTTGTTCTTGCTGTTAGAATTATCTGACAAAGATGTTATTTTATTTATTTATTATTATTATTTTTTTTTGCGGTACGCGGGCCTCTCACTGTTGCGGCCTCTCCCTTTGCGGAGCACAGGCTCCGGACGCGCAGGCTCAGCGGCCATGGCTCACGGGCCCAGCTGCGCCGCGGCATGCGGGATCTTCCCGGACCGGAGCACGAACCCGTGTCCCCTGCATCGGCAGGCGGACTCTCAACCACTGCGCCACCAGGGAAGCCCCAAAGATTTTATTTTATTTTATTGTAGGTTTAATCTTTTTAAAAACATTTTTATTCTGTATTGGAATATAGTTGATTTACAGTGTTGTATTAGTTTCAGGTGTACAGGTGTAAAGTGATTCAGTTATATATATACATATGTCTATTCTTTTTCAGATTCTTTGCTTGTGAAGCTTAGGTCTTAGAGTTTGCCTTTTGTGAAGTGTCAGGCATTACAGTAGCAAATTTATGAGGCAGTCTTCAAAGTCGATATATACACTAAGAGGCTTTTTATTTTTTATTCAATTTTGGGGGGAGAAGTGGAGGGGAGAAGTATTGTTTGTCTCAGAGTTGTGACAGTGGTTGTGTGAGGTGAAAGTTCTCTCTGTACTCAGAGTGTGGATTGACCAGGCTGGTAGAGCAGAAGGAAAGGGATAAATGAGTTCTAAGGAGATCACATTGGCTGCATGCAGACCCAAGACCCAAGAGAGTCAGGTGAGTCCAGGAGCTGGAAGGGAGGAAATTCTTGAGTGTCTGCTCTGTGTCAGGCACTATAGTAGATCTCAGCCCTATGAAGTAGTTTTTTGTCCCCACCTTAGTGATGAAGAAATTTGAGACACTGAACTAATAATAGCTAAGGTTTGTCAAGTGCTTATTACCATGAATAGCAGTTACTGTATTCGTAGATTCTCTTATATAATCCTTAAACTCCTTTGACGTAACTCCATTTTATAGATGAGGAAACTGAGTGACGTTTGCCCATTCGTGTTAAGCTTACCCACTCGTGTTAGAGGCAGGATCAGAAGGAGGAGTTCTAAAGGCATCAGCGGGTACAGGGTGTATTCAACCCTTTCTTAATGTGGATAGTTTTACACAATCTGTTTTTTCCTTGATCCTGCAGATCCTAAATAATAGGTTGCAAGGATTTATTGCAAAAGAAAAAGTTAGGAACTTTATAAAGCAGACTTTTTTTTTTTAAAGGGGATTTCAGGGCCCAACTTGTACATTTAGTAAAAGGATTTCCTATTTGAACAGTGTGAAGTTTGACTTGCTCAACAGCTATAGCTAATGCCCGCTGCCTGCCATCAAGACATTTCCTAAAGAAACAGAGGTGCAAGGCAGACGCTTCTGCACACTGCTTCTGGAGGGCACGAGGGCTTGCCTCCCAGGCTGAACAGCTCCTGGCCCTCCTAGTTTCTCCTTTGGTAATATTAGGGTTTTCAGGAAATCTAAACCAGCTTCTTTCCATAAAAAGGTTTGTGATGTTTGTTGGCAATTGTGAGAGTCCAAAGGAAATTGATTCTGACTCTTTCTTTGACTTTTACATAACATTTTTTTCTCTTTACTTTTTTTTTCTCATCCTCTGTTGCTTAGCATATTGGTTTGTAACTTTGTCCTTTGAGGGAGAAGGTTAATGGAACCCAGACCCAGTACTGTATTTATTGGGGGGCAAGATTTGAAATAAGAACCATAATGAGGAATCACACAATTATATTTTCAGATTGTCATTTGATTCATCATAAAATTTGTTTGGGACACGTTGAAATGTTGCTTCCTTTTCACTTTTTGTGTTTATAAATTTTATTTTTATAGGGGCTATCTGATGGGTTAGAGTGCCTTTTGTGAAGAAATCGGTGGATACTGAATTTGCTCCCGTTAATGAAGTTTTAAAGGCTGTACCAGTCCTCTGATATGAAATATGGAAAAGGATGAAAAGCAGCAGAAAAGAAACATCTAGTGAAAACAGAGGAAATGTGTTATAGCTTGGACTAGAATGTCTTCTTGGTATCAGAGACAAGCTTATCAGCATTTTTTCCTGCTGGCCTATACTGACGTACCAACGATGTTAAGTGGCATTTTCTTCTTTTTTTCATTTCTTAAAGAAAATATACTTTATTTCTACAACTATAATATTGAATAAAGTGATTATTTTTTACAACCCCCTTAACATTTTTTGGAGATGACACTTCTGACCTTCAGAAATTAATGTAAAATCAGGAAGTGAGATCCCATAAGCTGAGAACTCTGGACAGCTGATCAGCTTTCCCTGTGGTGCTTTGCCTTTAAACAGAGTGTGTGACAGTGCATCATTTCAGATATGTATGTAAGACTGTTACCTGAACAATAAGATGTATGAAAGGAGCAGAAATAAATAATTTTTCTAATTAACACCTTTTTAATTTGTCTTTTGATCAACTGATTGTATTACTCTTTGGTCTGTAATTATCCACTCCCGTCTTGTGACTGTCTTAAGCTCCTGTTGGTAGCCTGAAGTCTCCAAGTGTAGTTGGCAGGATGCCTTGTGAGGTAGCAACTCCGTGTCCCTATAAATATTCCAGCACAGGCTGTACATTTATGCCAGTGTTGTTTTAAATGTGATTGTGTTAGATGACAGTTCCCTTCAGGCATTCATCTGCAGTAATTAACACAGTTTGGAGCACATAAAGACATCTATAGACCAGTCTGGTCTTCCCCTAATTTCTTCTAGCCAGGTCATTTGGTTCTCCCTTCACTGGCCATGGACTTCACTTCTCTAGGGCCTCTTTAATTCTTACCCCATGATCTCTAAGTTTACAGTAAAATTTTCTCTCAGGTGGGTTTTTTTCATAATTCCAAGGCTGATCTAAATGTAGCTGTTCATTAACTTAAAAAGATTCATTTATTCAAAAAGTTTTGAGAACCTATTTGCCAGGCAGCACTGAGGATTATAGGGATGAGAGATAAGGGCTCTGTCCTCACAGAGCTTATGTCCTTGCAGGGAAGCCAAATTATCAAAAGATAAAAAAATGTTTATAAAGTTTCAGACGCTGATAAATACCACAAACAAAAACAAACAAGTTAATAGTCTGTACTATGGTGATGAGAGATGTGGGGAGAGGAGGTTACTCTACTCCAGAGCTCTGAAAAAGGAACATAACACCTGTATGTATTCACCAACTTTAAAGCCTTGATTTAACTTTAATTATATTTTTCGTTATTTGGCCTTATTTTAAAACCTTAATTACTCTAGATGGACAGAAGATAACACCAAGGTGTTAGAGTTTCAAGAGGTCTTTCCCTGAATGATTGAGCAGTGAGCAGTTCCTGTCAAGCACCACCAGATGGTGCTGTTAAGGTTTGGTGTGTTTTTCTGTGTCACAACTATTATTTTTGGTTTGGTTTGGTTTTTGTATTTATGGTAAAATAAAAGTATCTTGACTAGATACAATGAAATGTAATTAAATAATTTTGCTGGTAAAATTGCAATGTTTTATGTGAAAGAAAAAATCATACCTTGTACTAGACCTAAAATGCTTTGGGGACACTAAGCCAAAATGTCACAGCCTGATAGAAAGCCTGCCAAGCATTATTAACATCAGCAGCGGTTAAATAAATGAGAGGGTAAATTAACGGCCCAGGTTAGAAACAAGCTAGTCTTTGATTTTATCACAGAATTCTCCAGGAGGTGGATGCTACAGTGGAGTTAGAAGTGCGAAACGGTTTAGTGGAGAGTAACTCCAGTGAGAGGTAAAGGAAGGATGCACCGTTAGCCAGGAGAAGCTGTCATCCTGTAATGTTCAGCTGACAGGGTTGCTGTCTGCCCAATGGGGAGCTCCAGAGGAAAGAATGCCTGTCGGAAACACGTTGGGTGGAAATGGCTAGACCCTAGTACCACTCACTGCCTTTTCAGATCTTTGGCCTCGTGCCATCTTGAGATTAGCATGATCTTGGCTAGAAAGCTGAGGTGAACCCTGACAGTAAAGAAAATATCCTCTTCGTAGGATTAAAACGAGAGGAAATCCTATATATCTTGCTTACAAGTGGAAGATTGTACTCTGATCGTTGTTTATTTGAATTGGGAAGTGTGAGGTAACTTAGGTTCTTAGTAAATAGTACATTCCTGAAGTGTAAAGCTGGAATAAAGGTTATTTCCCCACTTTGCTAGTAAGTAGATGGAGATTCATTTGTTACAGAGCTTGAAATACAACCCAGGTCTTCTGCAAAGCAGACCAATGGTTTCCGTTGTACTGCCATTTTCTGACACAGATCAGTCTTTGAAGGTAGTAATAAGTATATGCTTATAAAAGACATAATGCCAGATGTTGGGTTACATCGGTAAGAAAAACGCAACCCCTGTTCATGTGGAATTTATAATTTAGTGAATATACGATAATGTACCAATTCTCTTTGCTATAGGAACATGTGGGAGGAGCACCTAAACCAACACTTGGTGTGAGGGAAGCCTTTAATTTGTTGTTGAAACAATGGCTACTCATCTGCCTAAATGTTTCAAGTACTAATACACTTTGCCCTAAATCTCTTCTACTTGTTTTGCTTATGTACCAAGACTCTTAATTACAAGTGAGAAACTCACTCAAGCTGTCTTAAGCAGACAGGATAAATTATTCGGATGCTGGAGTGTCACGATACTCAGGGCAGGGATGCTGGGCATTGAGAGTACCAGGATTGAGAACATGGGACTCTAAGGACTCCGCTGTTTATTTCTGAGGCATTCTGTGGGTCTGCTTCATGCTCTTCTCTCTGCGAAACTGGCCACTTTCTATTACTCTAGTTCAGAGTAGAAGGAATCCTGGCTGCCAACCCATCTTGATCATTATACTTGACAGCTTCAGCCACTCTAGAGGAAATTTCTTTGACTCAATAAGTTTTTAAGGGCACCTCCTCGAATGGGAACTCCTACCTCTTCCCATGCCTTTGGCCATCCCTCCCTACCCTACCCCCCAGCCCTGCTGCACCCAGTTGTCCAGCTCTCTTTGCAAGATTACCCAAGGGCCAGTTGTTGCCAAGTTTGTGGAATTATGTTCATATAATTTGTTACAAAGTATGTGAGACAATTCAAATCCTAATTTCACCATCTATGATGAGGTGTCCTTTAACTTCTGTTGAACCTGCTAGTGACGAGAATCTTTCTACCTCTAGAGGCAGCCCATTCCATCTTCATGTCTCTTGGTCTTTTTCTAAAAATTTATTATTATTATTATTATCATTTTATTATTATTATTTGGCTGTGCCACACGACTTGTGGCATCTTAGTTCCCCAACCAGGGATCAAACCGTGCCCTCAGCAGTGAAGGCGCTGAGTCCTAACCACTGCACTGCCAGGGAATTCCGTCTTTGTCTTTCAGAAAGCTATTTTCTGTTTTCTTTCGTTCATCGGTTTCAGGTCCCTGTGTCTATACTTAGACATATCTACCTGCACTACGTAATGACACCCAGCATTTCAAATAGTAAAACCCTCTCCTGAGCTTCCATTTTTTTCAGGCTTATCATCTCTAGTTTTTCAGCCTCAGATATATTGGTTCTGATTCCTTTATGATCATTCCCCTGTCGCTGCACTCTAAGTTCCCTGAGAGATTATGTACTGCGCTTGGGGTGCTCATACTAAAACTGATAGAGCCATTTTGGTGGCCACATCCTTCTCATAAGCCATGTTAATATCAGAGTCTCAGCAATGGTTACTATAGACCTAGATGGACGATACCATGAGTTATTAGGAGCTCAGACTTGGGATCAATCCGATTTGCTGCCTTATTCCAGCGCTGCCAATTGCCAGCTGTGTCACCATGGACACGTTACTTAGATTCTCTGAGCCTTTTTCCTCTAAGTAAAATGAAGGTAACAATACCTACCTCATAGGGAAGTTCTGAGAATTTAATGAGATAATGCACAGCCTCTGGAATGTATTAGGTGCTCCAGAAATGTTAGCTCTGAACTTGTCTTTAGCTCTTCTTCCCTTCACGCTCTGTAGTTTGATTTAATGCAAGGTTATACATTCTCCCCCGGGGATGGGAGTGGTGGAAATGTGCACACAGGCATGTGTGATAAATATAGTTGAAGCGTGGAATGTCTGCTTTTATTCTTATGTCCATTTAACAAAGTGTTTTCGTGATTTATGTTGTCCACTGCAGGGTGGAAATGAGTTCCACGCAGCGCGTGGCATGACGCCACCCTGAGACCGGAGGCCAAGGAACTGCCTTTGGTTAATGGATGGCACGGCCTCTTCATAAAGTCCGTTTCTTTGGATGCCTCCTGTCGAGGATGAACCTTCACACATGCCATTAAGTGTTTATGTTGGCAACTGCTCCACCTCAGAAAAAGAGTCTTCTCTTTATAGCAGCCTGTGGGCGCCAGTCTAAACACAGAGCACTCAAGGTTTGACCAGGTTAATAGGCTGAACAGTTGTAATTCAGAGTCCTCAGAACTGCTGTACTATTTTAACTGAGATGATGGGAAATTATCTGACAATTTTAATATCTAACTATCTTTTCACATAATACTTTGTATTTGTATAATAACATATTTCAACTTTTAAAAGCTCCCTCACATCTATTACCTCATTTAATCCTAACAGGGGCCCCAACCATCTTCTGGGTCTCTTAGTGTCATACAAAGGAATAGCAGGCTGAGTCAACAAGGAAGGTACAATACCATGCTGGGTACTTGATCCGTGTTATTTCCAGTCCTTACAACAATTCAATCTAGTCAATATTGTTTTCTCTATTTCACAGGGATCAGCCGGGATTGAAATAAAGTGGACCTAGCTCTAAAGCCCTTGTACTTTCTACTAGAACATCATATACTTTTTGTCCTATATTCTAACTTAGTGTTTTTCAAAACGTCTGGACTATGAAAAAACACTCAGATCATTAATTTAATGAAGTTGTAGTTCTGATCTCTTACATTCCTTTGTTTCCCCTATAAAGCCTGATTCATGTCATTTTTCAAATTAACATTTTATTATATCATATGTAATATATTTAGAGGAATATATGCAACAGACATGTAATTTGGGAAGCATAATAAAATGAATAAAATCCTGCGAACCCATTCCCAACATAGGAATGAATATGGCCAGTACCATGGAGTCTCTTTTGTATTCAGTCCTTATCCAATCATTCCCCTGCCTTCCTTCCAGAGGTATCCCCTGATCTGAATTTTGGTTTATCACTTCTTTGCTTTTAAAAAACCAGTGTTACAACATGTGTTTGACTATTCAATGTATTATTTAGTCTTGCTTGCTTTTGAGTTACTGCTTAACACATTGATAATTTAGTTCGTGTGTGTTATTTTTTACTGTGATCGTAGTTTTAAAGATATTTTCAGTTTTATACAATTTGATTGTCCTATCTTTCTGGTGGATTGAAGTTTTCATCATTATGTAGCAAGCCTCTTCATATTTGACGTGATTTTTTGTCTCAAAGCCTGCGTAGTCTCATGTAGCTTACTCAGCTCTCTGCAGCTTAGAATTTGCCCTGTATATTTTTGTATCATCTTCTTTCAACCCTTTCTTTGTCCTTATGTTTTAGGGGTGTCTGTGTATCATGAGGCATTATTTATTTGTGTTTTACTCTGACAATCTTTGTCTTTTAATGAGGGAGTTTAGTCTATTTTATTACACATTTGGGCTTTTCTATATGTCCTCACTTTGTACTATTTGTCTCAATTTTTTAATGTTTCTTTTTCCTCTGCTCTCACCTGTTTTGGGTTGATAGAGTTTTTGTATGTGTGCTTTTTAATCCTTAAATGGAAGATTGTAGTTTCCAAAGATGACTGCAACGATAACTCTCATCCCACCTGTTTTATAGAAGGTGACCTTGCTGCTCTGCGTCCAGAGGTGGAGATGATTTCTCTAGCCCATACAGAGGATGGCAGAAGTGAGCTTGTGCCAGTGCCGGGTACTTATTAACCTGCCTGGCGCCTTCTGTTTCTTACCTCTTAGAATGCCAGCGCTTGGGATGCAGTTGGAAACCCAGCTGCAAAATCATGAGAAGACTAAGCCACATGGAGAAAGTGAGTGTGGCCACTCCTGTCAACACCAGCTGAGCTCCAAGCTGGCCACCACCATCGACTGCTAGTCCTATGAGTGAGGCCTTGTGGACATCCAGCCCCAGCTGCTAGATGACTGCAACCACTTGAAACACCCCAAGGGACAACTACCCCAAGTCAGCCTAGAAAACCTTGAGAAATATTACTAAGCTGTTGTTTGTAGTCACTACGATTTGGGGTGGCTTTTATGCAGCATAGATAACTGAGGTGGGGATGTGGTATTGGCTTTGGGACTGAGTAATGGATGGAAACTGACAGGGTCTTGAGGAGGTGGAGGGTGCAAGTTAGAAGAGCTTTGAGAAGCCCCAAGTGACAGGTCCCCAGGGAACTGTTGACTAGGGCTTGAAGCCAGTGAGGAAAATAACCTTGGAGGCTGAAGAAAAGGCAGCAGGCTTGTTAACACTGCTGCCTGCTGTAAGGTAGAGAATAGAAAAGGCACCTGATGAACCCATGGATCTGACTGGGGAGATTTCCAGGCAGAAAGTAGAAAGTGTCAACTGGCTTCTTCTAGCTCACGTTGCAGATAAGAAAAAGTGAGTAGAGAGAGGTGAATCAAAGAATTGTTCGGTTCAGTTTTCGAGTTTAGAGAAATACAGAGCTCAGAAGAGTCTTTCCAGATAGCAAATGAAAGCTTGTGTTTGAAAAACAGTTTATCAAAGATTTTGGGTTTTTTAAAGATTTTCTTTTTTAAAGATTTTGTTGTTAAATTGATGATTAAAAGTGTAATCTTTTATTTAAAAAAAATTTTTAAAGACTTATTTGTTCATGTTTTGGCTGCGTCAGGTCTTAGTTGCGGCACGTGGGATCTTCACCGAGGCATGCGGGATCTTGCTCGCGGGCTCTTCATTGTGGTGCGCGGGCTTCTCTCTAGTTGTGGCATGTGGGTTTTCTCTCTCTAGTCGTGGCACGCGGGCTCCAGGGTGCATGGGCTCTGTAGTTTGCGGCACGTGGGCTCCAGTTGAGGCGCGCGAGCTCAGTAGTTGTAGCACGTGGGCTTAGTTGCCCCGTGACATGTGGGATCTTAGTTCCCTGACCAGGGATCGAACCCGAGTCCCCTGCATTGAAAGGTGGATTCTTTACCACTAGACCATCAGGGAAGTCCCTAAAAGTATAATCTTGTAAATATCATCTCTCTGTGTCCAACTTATAACTGTAACTTTTAGTTGTACTGTGTATTTCCAATTTACAAAGAACTTTTATATACATTACTCCAATTCTGACTATCCTGCTATTAGATCTAAGTAGAAAGCTATTGTTAGTGCACAATATTAATAGTAGTGACGACCACAGCCATCCTTCCTTTTTCTCCTCCAATTTTGGGGTTCTGACTCTGTGCCTGCTGTTAAGCTTTAGATAGGTGATCTTACATTCTTATAGCAGAGTGTTATGACTTACAATCTAAGGATGAAGACTGTTAAACCAGAGAGTTAAATATCTCAACCACGAATCATCACAGGTAGAACCTCGATTCAAACCCTAGTTCTACCCCAAGTCCACACTCCCATTTAACCTTTTTCCCTGAGAAGAACAGGTATCAATTTTAGACCAGAAAGCATCTTCAATGTGTGGATTACTTTCACCTTGTAAAATTTCATATTCATTTTCTGTCTCACAGTCAATATTTTGTGTGAACTATTTTGATAAATTATTTGACTTTCTCCATTTCTTTTGGTTAGGAATACACCAGTATTACAATAAGCTTCTTTATTTGTAAAATAAATGGATTGGATCAGGTGATCTCCAGTGCCTCTTTCACCTTTGATATTCCTTTCACCTCTTCTAATTTTCTGACACGTGGGTTTTCTAATCACTATCTGCAGGGCTGCAAATGAATTCCATTTGACCAGCAGATGGGGCTCTTGATAATCAAATAGGAAGAAGCATTTATTGAGCGCCTACCATGTGCCAGGCCTGGGTGTAACCCTGCTGCTGCTTCAGATTTATATGACTATGTTCTTAGGCCTATCTCAAATTCTTGTTTTTACATGTGCTTCAAAGGAACACTTGCCATTTTACCAAGAAGGAACTTTTCCCTGTGGAAAACTGATTAAGTGATTACTGAGATGTCTCCCAATGCTAAATGCCATGATTTGAGGCCCAGAGTTAAGTGACCTTAGGAGTCCAGGACTCCTTTGTGAAGGAGCTGATATGTCTGATCCTCTGTGGCTTTCAAACATCTCCCAGGAACCCAGGAGCTAGAAACTGCCTCTTATTCAGGCTTTTGTGATCATAAATAGGATACAGAAGCCACTGAGGGTTTAAGAATATTTTCAATTTATACAGTTTTTTTTTTTATTTTTATTTTTTTGTGGTACGCAGGACTCTCACTGTCGTGGCCTCTCCCGTTGCGGAGCACAGGCTCCGGACGCGTAGGCTCAGCGGCCATGGCTCACGGGCCCAGCCGCTTCACGGCATGTGGGACCTTCCCAGATCAGGGCACGAACCTGTGTCCCCTGCATTGGCAGGCGGACTCTCAACCACTGTGCCACCAGGGAAGCCCATATATACAGATACTTTTAATACTTAAAATCTTTTGTCTATAAAGGGATAATAATACTAATACCATCTTTTTCCCCCCTAGGTACCAACTACATGATGCTTCAAAGCAGGAAGTAGAATAACCCAGATGTTTCTGAAACTTTGGTTTCTCTTTGTTTCTCAAGCTGTCTTATGGTTTTCCAATATCAATTATTATTATTTTATAAACGGCCACCGTCAGTTATAGGGTGGTGGCTTTAACATTTCTAAGTAAGAGAAATCTCAAGATAGGAGCTGCACTGCACCTGGCAATGCCACATAAAACTGCTTCAACAATCAAATAAAAGAACCGTCAAATATTTTGATAACCTCTCAAAGGAAGGCCAGGACAAACTGCTAGTTCTTCAACTCACTAAGCTTGGACCTGTGTCCCCTCATGAGAGGTCACGCTCCCACTTCATGTAAGCCCCTCTTCTCCAAGGCATCCAGAGGTTGAGTAACCTGTGCAGGTCTTTGCAACAAGCTCGTCCTACGTGGGTCCACGTGGCTGGATGTCCTCTGCCCCAGGTTACTGTATCTCTGGGCCTTTGGGGTCTACCACGTGAAGATGTGCCGTTTCTTTCTCTCCCCCTTCCCCCCCATGCCCCAAATGTCACATAACCTGTTTATTACTAACGCAAAACTTTAATAAGGAAATTGCCTATCAAGGAGGTTTGTTGTTTTCCTGGTCATTGGAATTCGTCTTGGAGCTCTTCCTCTGAACATGTTAATCAGTGTTTCTGAGCAGATGACCAGTAAACAACGAAAGTGCTGATTCACTAGCCTTAATACAGCACTCCATTCTCTAGGACTTTTAACCCGTTAAATCCCTAACTCTTGTCCTTGAGAGGATTTTCTTTTACTGTGGAAAGCTTTGTTGTTCAGGGAAGGGTAGGCATTAAATATAGCTAATATTTATCGAGAGCGTACCATGTGCACTTTGTCCTCAGCATTCTTCATGTCACCTAACAGCACCCTCACAACAGTACTATGAGGTGGTACTATTTGGCCCATTTTGTAGAGGAGGAAACTCACAGAGGTCAAGTCCCTTGCCAAAGGTTGCACAGTAGGTGATGGACCAGAGCCTCTGCTCTTCACCGCGATGGAACATTCCAGGAACGTGTCCTTATTTGACCTCAAAGGAATAGGAAATTTTTAATATTTATATAAAAAAAGAATGAACTAGATTGGAAATTGCTTGAGTTCAGGGTCTGATCCTGTTTCTTATTTACTTCTTTACAAAATTTTCCACGCCATAGCCCTGCTTATATCTTCATATTCACCTGTTGTAGTACTTATTATATTGTATCAGTTAAGCCTCATCATTTGCCTCTGAGAAATGTGCCTAGTACTCAGCATATAATAGGAGCTTGATTTATGTTTGAGAGCTTAAGTGGAGATAACTTTTGGAGACTGTTTTAAAGTTTACAAAATACACGTCCATTGCTCCACTGATTACTAATTACAGGTATTTCACACAGCCTTCATTTAGCTGGAATTAGAAAAGTATGCTTTTATACAATTTTTATTTGAAAGCATGTTAGTTTAATTCTACACGAATTATATGTACCAGATTATATGTACGTACCTTACTTTCTTTTTTTTTTTTCTTAACTTTTGGCCGCGTTGGGTCTTTGTTGCTGCGTGCCGGCTTTCTCTAGTTGCGGCGAGCAGGGGTGGTGCACGGGCTTCTCATTGCGGTGGCTTCTCTTGCTGCGGAGCACGGGCTCTAGGCGCACAGGCTTCAGTAGTTGTGGCGCACGGGCTTAGTTGCTGCACAGCATGTGGGATCTTCCCGGACCAGGGCTCGAACCTGTGTCCCCTGCATCGGCAGGTGGATTCTTAACCACTGCGCCACCAGGGAAGCCCCCTTACTTTCTTTTTATAATTTGGCTTTGGCATTTAATTTTAAATTCAGGCTTGAGGGCAGAATGAATCGAGGCATCTGCTCATGTAAGGGGTTCATGGCTTCAACAATGAGATCTATTAAGAACTTAGAAAAATGGGAAATGAGAGCGCTCGTATTTAATTAGTAGAAGATTCCATAATAGAGGTAATTAGTTACCTTGGATTATAAGTCAAGAAACTGTAGATGTAGAACTGAAAGTTTGGGAACACCATCTCCAATCAGGTAGGCTAGGCATAAGCCCTGGACACTTGTCCACCTGTACCGTGGTTGGTCTGCAGGTGGATAAAGCATAAAAGGGGCAGGATTGGCCTGGCCCATGAAAAAGAAAACTCCCCAAGCCAGTCAGCAAGATTTCTCCAGCACTGTCCAGGATATTAGAAGCCTTTGGCCAGTAGACTTGAGTTCTACCTGTTTGGCAAGATGATTTCAATAAAGGAGAAAAGTGCCTCCAACTCATATTTGAGGGACATTTTTAGGATCACCTAATCACTGTAGAATCATCTCCGTCTGACATACTCCTGACCGCACCCATTATGTCCATCATTCCAACCCCCAGCTTGATTCCCTAGCCAAATCTTTGCATTTCTTTTCAAATAGTATGCTCCAGCACAGCTGTGGACTGACCAGGAAGAAAATTAGTTTCTCTGCTTTCCCTCCACATCCCAGGACACGTAAGATAACAGATGTTTGTTCTCTGTCACTAGTGTCATGGGCACTATAAGTTAGGTTGGAATAGGATTTCAAATCTTCATAACAAGACTGTTTCAATTAACACGGTACTAACCAGGCATCTGGAGCTTGAACCCCATCAGACTTTCCTTCTGTCTCTCTTGAGGTACTAAAGCCCACTTGGGATTTGGGTTCATTGAGAGCTTGCTTTATTTCCCCTATTAGGACTTTAAGCTCCTCGAGGCAGAACCTAATGCCCCACACTCAACTGCACATAACATGGTGCTATGCAAATAGGAGGCGTTCGATAAAACTTTTGTAAAGTTGTTTTATTATTTGCTTATCTTTTCACTTTCATTATGGAAATTTTAGACACAAAAGAGGTGAAAGAGGAATGAATAGTATAACAAACCTCTCCTCACTCATTGCTCAGCTTCATCTATTATAAACTCAGGGCCAGGGGCTTCCCTGGTGGAACAGTGGTTAAGAATCCACCTGCCAATTCAGGGGACACAGGTTCGAGCCCTGGTCCGGGAAGATTGCACATGCTGCGCAGCAACTAAGCCTGTGTGCCACAACGACTGAGCCTCCACTCTAGAGCCCGCGAGCCACAACTACTGAACTCGCGTGCCACAACTACTGAAGCCCGCGTGCCTAGAGCCCGTGCTCCACAACAAGAGAAGCCACTGTAATGAGAAGCCCGCACACCGCAATGAAGAGTAGCCCCCGCTTGCTGCAACTAGAGAAAGCCTGCGCGCAGCAACGAAGACCCAGTGCAGCCAAAAATAAATAAAATAATAAATAAATAAATAAAAATTCAAAAAATAAAATAGGACACACTGAATAAAAAAAAATTCTATCACTATTCTTCTCTTGACATGTTTACTTGTGACAAAAGTATTACTGCCTGGGCTTCCCTGGTGGCGCAGTGGTTGAGAGTCCGCCTGCCAATTCAGGGTACACGGGTTCGTGCCCCGGTCCGGGAAGATCCCACATGCCGCGGAGCGGCTAGGTCCTTGAGCCATGGCCGCTGAGTCTGCGCGTCTGGAGCCTGTGCTCCGCAGCGGGAGGGCCCACAGCAGTGAGAGGCCCGCGTACAGCCAAAAAAAAAAAAAAAAAAAAAAAGTATTACTGCCCAACTGTAGCACTTTTGCCTCAAGCCACTTGTTCTTTGAAGGTTTTGTGTTAATGGAGACATACCTAAAGGTTTGTCCTCTGAGACAATCTTGGCCTGACAGTTCCAACAGGCTGCAAGTGAAGCGAGAGCCTGACACTCCTCACTCAGGTCAGCAATGGGGGGCATGTTTTTCCTTATTGTTTATGAAGAGCTGATGATTCATTTTTAGAAAATCATGAATCAGCTGTCAAAAGGTCTTCTTTGTACAGTGGTTCAGATTATAGCCCCACTGGGCCAACCACTGTGCCAGGATCATCTGTCGACTTTCTGAGATGCCAGTATTTCATCACCTCAGCTGAGGTCCCAGGGCTGCACTGGCTGTTTGGTTCTCTGGACCTGGCAGTGGCCCCTGACCAGATATGTTTTTGGATGCAGTGGTTGCCATGCTATTCCTCCTTCAAGTGGTGGGGGGAGGGTAAAAGCTGTGCCGCTGCTGCTGATAAATAGCACCAGTTCCAAAGGGAACAATTACTTCATTTAAAAAAAAAGTGTGAGTCTAATTCATAGCGGCAGGGGCTGAAAGGAAGCCTTTCTTCCCAGAGGCAGTAGAGCACGGCGCACAGCGTGGGGATACTTGGGTCAGTCTGTATTTTAATCTGACCTCCACAGCCTACTGTGTGACCTGGGGCAGCTTACTAGACTCAGTGCCTCAGTGTTCTTCTCCGAAATAAGAGGTAATCATATTACCTATATCATAGCTTGTTAGGGGATTAAATTCATTCAACAAATATTTAAAGAACACTACTAACTGTCAAGTGTTCTTCGAGATGCTGGTGATATAACAGTAAACAACATAAAGATCTTATCTTTATGGAGATCATGTTCCAGCAGGGGAGTCATACCCCAACTAATAAATATCTAATGTCAGGTAGACAAGTTTTATGAAGGAAAATGAATCAGAGTAAGGATATGGAGATTAAAGGAGTTCATACAGGTAAACTTCTCAACAAACGCTAGGTGTTGTTATTGTTTCCCCTAGTCTAGGTCCAAAGGCTCGGCCAGCCCCATGGCTTAGCTAAGGAGGAACCAATCTTATTTAAAGGCTCTACATGCGTGATTGACGTATGCTTCAGAGGAAGGGAATGGTCGTTCATGTCAGATTGTGACTACTTACTTGGCCTTGTGTTCAGCACTTTTAAATCCTTCAAACAATTCTGTAAGTTGGGTATTTTAAACCCAGGTCTTAAGAAGAGAAAACCAAAACATATAAGCAACTTCTCTGCCTACTCCGTGCATGGTCAAAGCTCTTGTAGTTTCTTCTGCCTGAAATTTCTCAAGGATGCTGTTTTTCCTGCAGTGGGTTCAAAGAAACCAAAGAGTTGGAAACTCTGTGTACTTGACAGGCCATTTGGTCTGCCACTGACTCAGCCCCCCTCCTAAGTGATTACAAGCAGTTCTTTACGCCCAGGTCTCCATGCTCGGAGCTCTGTAGCTCAGCTGCCCTGATCTCAACTGATCTGCAATGCTCCTTGAGCTCAGGCAGCTGTATAGAGACTGACAGAAATGAAATACATTAGATTGTGGAAAATGGTGTGTAATTGGATTTTTTAAATGGTGGTTGGCAGAAGCAGGAAAGACAGCTGGAGTCCAACCGTAAGCAGGCAGCGGGGAGGGGAATAGTAGAGGTAACAAAGTAGAGATGGCTCGGTCCAGACTTGGGAACCGCGGGACCGCCCTTCTACCAAGGTATCCTGAGTGACTGCACAAGACTCATTATTTGGTTGCTAAAAGGGCTTTCTGTCTTCATTTCCCTCTGTACTTTAAGATAACTCCCTATGAACTGAAGCTGAAAGAGGCAAATGTCACTTAGAGGAAGCTGGTCTACACACGGCTGTGAATATTTATTCTGTAGAGCTAGGACCAAACGGGGAGGACAAAGTACTGAGCAGAGGACATGTCATTTTTTTCCATCCGCTTTGTTGTTCAAGGTCAGGACAAACTCTGGGGAATCTGGTTCAATACTTGAGGAATGTGAAAAAAAAAATCTTCAACTCCAAGATGCTATAGGCTTTAACACTCCAACAAAGACCTATGTTTGGAATTTGATTCACAGCCCTGGAAAGCCATTCTGGAGCTTCTTTAAAGGAAAAGCTTGGGGTGATCCAAGGACAGCTGAAGATGTGGGAGAACGGTCCGTCAGACCTCCTGGCACTGGTTCACTTGGCTATGCAGGCTCTTTGCAGTTGAATGACAAGTGTGTTGCGGGGGAATAGGTCAGAGCAATGTTGCCTATTTCAGGTCTGGAGAGCAGTAAGACTGGTTTGGAAAATGCAGGAAATGAGTTGCAAGAATTGATTCATTCACTTGATATGTGTTCAGATTAGATCCTGCTGAAAGACGGGGTGACCTAACTCACCGGGTACACTTGGGGAGGGCCGTCCCCGCTCAGGGCCTTGGCTTCCTCAGCAATGGAAATAATCAAGTTTGGCCAAAGCTAATCTCTCAAGCCACAGCTCTAATAGTCTGAGTCCAAGGTGGGAAATCTATCAAGGTCCCTCTGATGCTTTATCCTGTGGTACTTTATTCAGTCTGATGAGTGCCACAGAGGGGGCGGAATTCCTGGGGATGGATCAACTGACATTTACAATTTTGTAAAAGATCATGTTATTTTTAAGTGGAGCACTGTTCAGGCTCCAGGCAAGCAGGAGGTGGCTTTTGTTTTGTGTCACGTTGGGTAAGGCAGGGATCATTGTGTTTGGGGAGACTTTCCTGCAGTGGTTCTGACTGTAATGCACTTTCCCTTTTCAGCAGCACCTTCTCATCCTTCAAAGCTCATTTCTCCCTGCAAACTTCATTGCTCTCTGCTCGGTGTTCCCATAACCCTTCGTCCATTACTGGGCTTGTAACATCGTGCTGAATTCGTCTCTACGTCTTCGTCTCCCTCTAGACTTTCATCTCTTCAAGGGCAAGGACTGGGCCTTATTTATTTTTGCCTCCGTTACACTGTGCTTGGGACTTTGTAGCTCTATAAATGTTTGTTGAATGATGAATGATATCTTACTTAAATGTTTATGCTCAGGCTGACACTGAGAGTCAAACTCTTAAGAGCAGAAAATGACAATACAGCCAGTTTCTTAAGAGTTTAATTAAATCTGAATAGAAATCTTCACCAGTTGGATTTGGGAACGAAACTAAGAGACAAAAGCCAAGAAGATTGAAGCCTGATAACCTAGTAGAATATTGAAAAAGGACAAAATCTTATTTACCTCTGTTGATGAGTTAACAGCCATAAGCTTGACAAACTCCTTCTGGTGGAGAGTCTGTCCTCTCTGAGTATGTGCTGAGTTCTGCAGGGAAGACTGGGGTCAGCCCAGGCTGCTGCGGGGTTGCAGTGGGGACCACCCAGCCGAGGTGCTTCATCAATACCATGAACGTACAGGGCACAGAGATGGCCTTATCCTCAGCCAGGAGGTGCTTTGATGCCACGACTTGCATTTTATTTTCCTAACAATCTACCAATTACAACAAACTGACTTATCTGTTTGTTTCATTCATAATTTATTCAGCAAATATTTATACTGAATGCTTATTATTTTCTAGACATTCGTTCTAGGCACTGGATAAAACAGTAAACAAAATAGACCAAAAAAAACCCCTCCCTATCCGCATGGAGCTTACATTCTAGCGTGCAAGACAGATAATAAACAAATGAGTGAAATCTAGGTTAGGTATGTGAAAGGCTGAGGAAGAAATAAAGCAGAAGAGGGGAATAGGAATTTGCAGGGGTGCTTACAGTGTTTGATAGGATGGTCAACGAAGACCTTACTGAGAGGGCAATTCTTGAGTCAGGAAATGAAGGAATCGAGGGAGGAGCCATGAGGCAATCTGGGGGGAGAGTAGAAAGAGCAAGGAGAAAGGCCCTGAGGACAGAGTGAGCGTAGTGGGTTCAAGGGCTCGGTAAGGAGGCCTGAATGGCTGGAGTGGGGTGAACAAGAGGGAAAGTAGCCAGAGAGAAGAGATTAGAAAGGTAACATAGGATCACATTGCACTGGGCAGCAAGGACTTTGCTTTTACCTCAGATGGAATGGGAGGACATTGGAGTGTTTTGAGCAGAAGAATGATTTAACTTGACCTATTTTAGTTTACTTATTTATTTTTTTAAAGATGCATGCCTTTTTATTTTTTATCTTTTTTTAAAAAAAATTATTTATTTATTTTTTGGCCACGTGGCATTTGGGATCTTAGTTCCCCGACCAGGGATTGAAACTGTGCCCCCTGCAACGAAAGCTTGGAGTCTTTTTTTTTTTTAATATTCATTTATTTATTTATTTGGCTGCATTGGGTCTTAGTTCCGGCGCACGCGGGCTTAATTGCCCAGCCGCACGTGGGATCTTAATTCCCCGACCAGGGATCGAACCCCCGTCCCCTGCATTGGAAGGTGGATTCTTAACCACCGGACCACCAGGGAAGTCCCCTAGCTTGACCTATTTTAACAAGATTAGTTTGGCTGCTGTGCTGAGAAGATCTCACAAGGGCAGTTGAAAGGAGACCAGTTGTGATGAGTTGCAATAACCTAAGTGAGACGATAGTAGCTCAGACAAGGCTGGGGCAGCGAAGATGGGGCTAGAAGTGATGCATGTCAAAGGCAGACCCAAAGCAGGGCTGAAAATGAGCAGCTGGAAAAGAGGGAGGAAAACAGGGCAAGGGGAACATCCTGGAAGCCAAGTGAAGAAAGTATTTCAAGGAGGAGAGAGTGATCCACTGGGTCAAATGTCCCCGCTAGGTCCAGTGAGATGAGGACTGAGAAAAGGTCGGCAGGTTTAGCAACGTGGAGGACCCTGGTGACCTGGAGAAGAGCGGCATGGGAGGCGTGGCGGGGCATCTGTGATGGAATGGCAGGAGAGCGGTTGGACCAGCGGACACACGCAATCCTTTCCAAGACTTTTGCCAGAAAGGGGTGGAGAGAAATGAGTATTGGCTGAAGGGACCCGTGAGATTTAAAAAGTTATTTTAAGATGGGCAAATTCACAATATACTTGTATGCTCATAGGAATAATTCAATAGGGGGAGAAAAATGGATGATACAAATGACAGAGAGGAGAATGGCGGTGAAGTGTCCGTAAGTAGGTGAGAGAGGATGGCCTTAGCCAGAAACACGGACAGTCCATCCGTCTATAGGAGTCAGAGAGAAGGCAGAACGTGTGGTGAAGGGAGATTGTGGAAGCTCTCTTCTGACTGCTTCCATTTCCTCAGCAAAGCAGGAAACAAGATTGCCCACTGGATGAGGACGGAGGAAGAGCAGGAGATTTCAAGGGCGAAGATACATGAAAGAGCCCTTCCCTGGCAAAAGGAGGAATTCTCTACATGTTGGGAAGTTTCTAGAATAACAAAGTTGTCAATGGGGAGATTTAAGCACAGATAACATTTACCAGTGTTATTCTAGGGGGAAATTAAGCATCAGATTGAGGATGCAGTGACGGCTAAATGTTCCTTTCTCAAGTCTTTAATATTTATTCTTTCGGAAAGTTATGCCTGGAAGGATTTTTTAGTATTATACGTAAAATCATTGGAGTGGTATAGAAATAAAAGTATTTACGCACATATGTAAATACATATAAGTATTTGTGTTTACACAGTCTAATTTACATAAGACTTTCAGAATTCCATCTCATCCAAACATCAATAAAATGTGTAACAAAACTCTGAAGATGAAAGAAACTGAATTTACTAAAGTCTGAAAAGTTAAAATTAAGAATTCTTGTCTAATAGCCCGAGGGGAATGTCTGCTATTTTATAAGCATTTAAAGTCCTCAATCTTACAATAATAATAACATGCACTCTCAGCACTCAAAGAACTGCTGGGAAATTGCCTCATTAACCTTTATAATACCCTTGCGGGGTAGGCAGGAATTTGATGAGATTTCCATTCTCTATGGTGGGCAAATGAAGACAGGGGGATTTGAAAAAAATTGTAGACATAGCTCAAATATAAGTAAATCTTATGTTGAGTCCTGTGAGAGTCATCAGTTTAGGGGCATAAGAATGAATTAAAGATATTAATCACCTTAAGATGAACCAGTCATTTTTAACTTGGATCATAGATCTCAAGAATAGAGAGTCATGTTAGAGGAAATGATGAGAATGAAGGGAAAAGAAAAAAAAAATTTACCGAGCACTTTCTGTTTGGGTCTTTTAAACTGTCTCCAGTCATAGGTGTTGGAGAAGCAAAGACTCATTAGAGAGAGCAAGAAGTATGAGAGTAAAATGAATACTCTGAACAAAAGCAGGTATTCTAGAGTTGCTAAAATGAGGGAAAGGAATGCGAATGAGGTGAAACAGAAGAATCCTATGCGAAGTATATAAAGTAAGGAAAAGGAAAAAGCTCTGAAAATTTCAAGTCTGGGAAAGCTGAGCTGACTAATTCTTATAATCTGAACTGAAGTGTGTCTGGGGGCGGGGAGGATCAGGGGATGGAAAGAATTGATAACCTAAAAATAGCACTCTGGGCTTCCCTAGTGGCGCAGTGGTTGAGAGTCTGCCTGCCGATGCAGGGGACACGGGTTCGTGCCCCGGTCCGGGAGGATCCCACGTGCCGCGGAGCGGCTGGGCCCGTGAGCCATGGCCGCTGAGCCTGCGCGTCCGGAGCCTGTGCTCCGCAACGGGAGAGGCCACAACGTTGAGAGGCCCGCGTACCGCAAAAATAAATAAATAAATAAATAAAAATAGCACTCTTAGTTTGACACCCAAATGATTTTCTATTAATAATAAGCATCCGGGAACTTCCCTGGTGGTCCAGTGGTTAAGAATCCACCTTCCAATGCAGGGGACGTGGGTTCGATCCCTGGTCGGGGAACTAAGATCTCACATGCCACGGGGCAACTAAGCCCATGCACTGCAACTACTGAGCCTGCGCGCCACAACTAGAGAGAAGCCCGTGCACTGCAACAAAAAATCCTGCGTGTCACAACTAAGACCTGACACAGCCAAACAAATAAAATTAAAAAAAAAAAAAAAAGCAGCCGCTAATATTTATTGGGGATTTACCATCTTCTAGGCACTCTTCTGTGCTTTACATGTATGAATTTAATCCTCATCATGTATCTATGAGGTAAGAATTACTATTATACTCATTTTACTGATTAGCAAATTAAGGCAGAGATAAAGCAACATGCCCAAAGTTGGTCATTACATGGAGCAGCTGATAATCCCATCCAGGAATTTATTATGTACCTGCTGTGATGAACAACTGCATATTAGGTCCATACTAAATACCTGCTGAATGAATGAATGAACGAACCAGTGAATAAATGACCTGGTGTGGTTCAGTGCCAGGCTGAGAACCAGGTGTTTTGCCGAAGTTTTACTTTCGTCTTAGGTTCGAAGGATTCGTTACCAAAAAGACACCACTCGTCACACAAATAGACAATTTCAACTTAACTTTAATAGAAAACCATTAAAAAGAAAGAAATGAAAAGGGAAAGAAAAGTAAAAGCATGTACATCACCAAATTGGGCTGACACCTACATCCATACTTGAAGCGCGCTGGGAAGTCCTGAAAACAGCAATCTGGAGTCCTGATTGGGAAAGGTCCTGGGCAGTGCGTCCACTCCGCGGGTGAGACTTCAAACTGCAGTTCAGGGGAGTTCGCTTATAATACCAGGCTGCTAACAGATATCATCAGTTTGTGTGTGAACATGCAGTTCTGGGTTTCTTCAACAATTCTGTTTATCTCATTTTGTGTATCATAAGAATTTCTAGACCCTCGGGAACTGGCCCGAGGCTCAAGAAATTCCACGATCCACTCCCTTCTTTATCTTTTTTTTTTTGTTTTTTTTAGTTATTTCTGAGATATACATTTTAAAGTAATAACTAGAATTGTGACTTATTATACCAGAACATATAAGATTTTTAGAAATTTCATGTAATGTCTGAAACATTTATATTAACATATTTCCATACAAATAACCCAAAGAAAGTTTAGTATTAGTTGTTTTGTTTGTTTGTTTGTTTATACTGCAGGTTCTTACTAGTCATCAATTTTATACACATTAGCGTATACATGTCAGTCCCGATCGCCTAATTCAGCATCCCTTCTTTATCGTAAGTGCCCCCGGACTTGCTGGAGGTAGCTCACAAGCAGGCACGTAGACCAGGCAAGGTCACGAATTGGTTAGAGGCCTAATATCACCTCTGAAGCTGGAGACTACTTCCATTTCAATCCTCCTAACACCAGGAAATACTCAAAGTATCCAAGGTTTTTTTTTTTTTATAAATTTATTTATTTGTTTATTTATTTTTGGCTGCATTGGGTCTTCGTTGCTGCATGCAGGCTTTCTTTAGTTGCGGCGAGCGGGGGCTACTCTTCGTTGCAGTGTGCAGAGGCTTCTCACTGCAGTGGCTTCTCTTGCTGCAGAGCACGGGCTCTAGGCACGCGGACTTCAGTAGTTGTGGCTCGTGGGCACTAGAGTGCAGGCGTGGGCTCTAGAGTGCAGGCTCAGTAGTTGTGGTGCACGGGCTTAGTTGCTTCACGGCATGTGTCCCTGGACCAGGGATCGAACCCCTGTCCCCTGCATTGGCAGGTGGATCCTTAACCACTGCGCCACCAGGGAAGTCAGTACCCAAGGTTATAAATGAGGTGTGCTGTCCTCTTTTTGAGAACTTTTTCTTCCTTGTCTTCCTTTGGGACTCCCCTTCCAATAGGACCCCAAGTCTCTGGTGCTTTCATCCTGTCCCCAACTCCTTGGGTGTTTCTTTCACCCACGGTTTAAGTCCTATAATCCAACACTCTACACCCTCTTTCTAGTCTCTCCTTAGCTAAAAATCAAGACTGTTAATGCTTTAATCCTTAACACCCGTAGTCAAAATTAGCATACAGGAAACAATTCTCACTTGTCAGGAATAAAAGTGGAGACCCTGGAAACAAGTCTTCAGCTAGATCTTTGCTGGGGATCCTCTTTTAATGGTGTTAAATCCACGAGATCCTACCCTTACACCTTTTGAATTAGAAAAGCTTTTAATGCACATCTTCTATATAGAAAATCTGGAAGATGGGTGTGGAAACTCAAAGTTCCATAGGTAGGGAACTTGTCAAGATGACAGCCAGAAAAACTGGTATCCATCGACACATACATCTTTGCTATCCCTTTTTTTTGCACATCTATGAAAATAATAATTGAAATGATTTATTGATCTCCTACTATGGCCCAGTAATTCTGCCAAGGATTCCATATGTTTTTTTGTCATATAATGCTCATGAGGACGCTGAGGGATGAGAAAATAGGCTCAAGGATTTACCTTGACTCACACAAAAAACAAGTGGAGAAGCAGGATTCCAGTTCATTCTTCCTAACTTCAAAACTGGTACTTTTTGGTACTTAGCCCTGGAACCCATTTACTGTTTACTGGTGATAAAGATGGAAGCATGCATGGCCCCAGGCTCTCCACCACCTCCCTGAGGAGACCTTCACGGCAAATGCTCTTCAGAGAGCAATGAAAGCTTCACTCATCTGTTGCAGTAATTACAGCATTTATTTTCTGGAAAGTCTTTAAGTCAAGTCCCAGAGGCCCCGGAGAGGAACAGGTTCCTGGTACGGATCTCAGGCAGGAGCATTAGCTCTGGCCCCATGGTTACTTCTGGTCACTGAAGTGACCCCAGGGAATCAACAGGAATGCTTCCCTTCTCAGGTCCCACCACCCTGGTTGCCGGTGAGGATAAGAAAATAGGCATTTGCGCACATTCTAGCATCTTCCTAAACTCTGAATTTTAATCCTTTTTCAAGAGATTTCTTTCTGTTTGTCCTCTCCCTTTTCTTATCCACCAGACCAGGGACTTAATAAAGTTGTGTTGGTCTCAAAATACTCTTCAGTTTTTATCTCATTCCATTGAGTGAGTTTCAAATCTCCCTTAGGGCAAGCCCCATAAGGGCAGGGACCTTGTGTTTCTTGGTCTTGCTGTATTACCTGTGCCTAACTTCGTGCCTGGTATACAGTAGACACTCAATAAATGTTTGCTGAATGAATGAATATGTCAAACTCCACTAAATTGAAGAAAAATAGCAAATGACCTTAATACCTTGGCCCTAGGGTATTTAGGAACTTTGCAAATACAGATTTCCAGACTTTGCAGTAGATCTGCAGAAATTGAATATGCATAGCAGGAGCGTGGGGAAGTTGTATTTTTAATAAAAGCACCAGGAGCTTCTTAGTATTAGGCACATTTTGGAAACACAGCCCTGGGGTTTTTAATAAATGTGCTTCACCTGGGTCAGTGTCTCAAAGAGTAATTTTTCCCCCTGCCATGTAACACTCATTTATTGAGCAACTACTACAGCATTTCTGAATTGTGTCAAGCATTTGTCTTTTTCCTGCTATGTGACTTTGTTTTTTGTTTGTTTTTGTTTCTCTTTTTGGCCACACCACGCAGCATATGGAATGTCGCCGGCCAGGGATTGAACCCGTGCCCCCTGCAGTGGAAGCGAGGAGTCTTAACCACTGGGCCACCAGGGAAGTCCTATGTAACCTTGTTTACATTGATTCCCAGGCTGTCTTTAGGTTAATTAATTATTTCACTTGTTTATTCATTCAACAAACATACTTAAAGTCTATCAGAAACCCACAAATACGTTTAGTTGAAAGAGGAAATGTTCACTGAAGTTCTATGTTTGGGTCGCTGTACCGCTGTTGTCACTGGATTTGACGGGCAATTGATGGTGGTGGTAGAGAATTGGGGAGGAGGGTGAGGCAGGAAGAGATGTGGCTTGGCCTTCTGTCAATATTACAACATAGTTCTGCCCTTGGCAGTGAAAAGACTCTGAAGGACTGTCTGGATTCCTTTATTGGCCACAAATGTGGTTAGATAAAATATTATGTGCTGCTGGGGCCTGGTAATTATTACTTTTTCTATACAGAGATTTTTGGGGCAATGGTATATAACTTAAGAGTGATTTTCTCCTGCTTGTGCAGGAAGAGTCACTTAATCCCCAATCTATTTTGTCCTTGCCACTTTGCCTACGACCTTTTCTTTAAGTATGGAATCCTTCTTGCTGGACAGTACTATCTGTTAAGCAGAGTTGAAATGCCAGCTGGAATTGCAGGCTTGACCCTCTGCAATTTTACGTGTGTGAATGGATGTTTTCCTTCATGGATGTCAAAACCAAGTTAAATAGAATAGGTGTGTGAACAAGAAAGCACCTTTGTACTCAAGAGCCCCGTCTTTGGAGCTGTATGCCTCTGTTGTTCTCTGGGCCAGTTGGTGGCTCTGCGGAAGAACATACCCATCCCGTCTCCTTCCCACTGCTGGCTTGGCCTTACTCTGCCTCTAAACCCCCATCTTCAGGGTTTCTCACTGTAGCTCTTTGACATCAAAAAAGGAGGAAAGGCTAACAAACAAGCCCCATAGACATATCCCTTAATATGTCTTTTGGCTATTGTCTCAAAGTCATCATAGTTATTACTCAGTTACTCAATTAATGATTATTACTCAATTATTATTATACCCCAAGTCTATCCTTCCTCCCTCCCTCCTTCTTTCCTTCCTTCTTCCCTTCCTCTGTTAAATTTTTCTTGAGAATCTACTATGTTGGGAGCCCTGTGCTAGAGGAAACAGTATAGTTGGGAAACTCTTTCTCAAAATTTGTCTGTGAACCATGTGTATCAGACTAACCTGGGGAGTTTGGGAGAAAGACACGAGCCCATCTAATCCTATTTCATTTCATACCTGTGTGACAGGGTGTGGCTAGCAAGCGCCCTAGTGGCCTTGACGCACACTAGAGTCAGAACAACTGGTGTAAAGGAAAGACAAAAACTCTGCAACTTAGGAGTTGTTTGTCCTTAGTGGAGTTTCTTCACCTGACTTTCAGCTTCCTCAGCTAAAAAGCTCCAGGGTCACTATGAGGAATGCAGATAATGAATGTAAGATACAGTTCCTGGCACACAGTGGGTGCTGAATAGATGGTCATTACTTAAAACGAGGTGCCTTGGAGGATAAAACGGCGATCCCCAACCATTTTGGCACCAGGGACCGGTTTCGTGGAAGACAATTTTCCCACGGATTTGGGGGTGGGGGGGATCGTTTTGGGATGATTCAATCGCATTAGATGTATTGTGCGCTTTATTTCTATTATTATTACATTGTAATATATAATAAAATAATTATACAACTCACCATAATGCTGACAGGAGGCGGAGCTCAGGCGCTAATGTGAGCGATGGGGAGCGGCTGTAAATACAGAAGAAGCTTTGCTCACTCGCCTGCCGCTCACCTCCTGCTGTGCGGCCCGCTTCCTAACAGGCCAGAGCAGTACAGGTCGATGGCCGGGGAGTTGGGGATCCCTGGGATAAAAAGTTGAGTCAACGTAGTTCTCTTCACCTTTGTCTTTTCCTAAAATCTGCCCAACTTCGTATCAATTATGTTTCTCATCTACATCAGTGGTTATCAGCCTTGGCTCTCATTAGAACCCCTTGGGATGATGGGGAGTTTTTTAAGTCCTGATGCTAGGGCCCCAAACCAATTTCATTAAAATCTCCTGGAGGTGGGATCATGGTGTCATGATTTTTTAAAATTCCCCAGGCGATTCCAGTGTGTATCTGGTCTACATTCCCTTCATTCTCCACCCTTTCTTTACGTCCAGGGGCACTCTTGAGCCCTCTAGTTCTCTTTTGGATGATAGCTTGTGGCCACATCATGCCACCTCTAGTGACTGAGAGGACTGTACTTTTTTGGTTGTTTTTAAAAGGGGCAGGTTCTGATGTCTATCCTGTTTATTGTAAAAATGGGCACCATATGGTAAGTCCTTGATTAGGGGCACACGGCAGTGCTGGGAGACCTGTTATTAAGCAACCTCCAAAGCGCAAGGGTGGAACTGGAAACGGAAGCCTTGGGTAGAGCATGAAGAGCCGCTGTAATAGGGACAGACACTGAGGGAAGCTAGGAAGCTCTGCTAGAAGGATTGGCACATGAAAATTCTCGAAGCTTCACTGTAGGGAAAGGGGGGAACATTTCCTTTTACACCCTTCTTTCACACTCAAACTACTTTAAGACAAAAACAAACCAACCAACCCATATGGACATGAATGAAAAGAATACAGGACATTTCAGGGACTTCCAGGACAGGTGTGCAGGGAGCTCCAGGGGCCTGGAATGCGGACACACCAAGCCCTCAGAGCTCTTTCTCTTAACCTTGTTTTTCTGTTTCTTTCTGTACCATGTTTCACTGCTCTTTCTCTGGTGGACTGATTTCTCTGCTTCTTTGGGCACAGGGAATATTGCTCCCTCACAGCCCCTGAGTTTATGTGTTATATTTCTGGCTAAACAAAGAGACTTAAGACACTCTTTGTTCCAATTCCAAATTTTGCAGCAGTGGGTCCCATGTGTCTTGGATCAGGTATTTCTTTCGACCACAGACAATTACTTTCTCTGAGGCCCAACCAGCAGCCGATTTTGTGTGCAGATGAAAATTTTATTTCCTTCAGATGTGGAACATTTTGGCTATAAAATGCACTTGTGATAAGTGGGGTTATAAGGCGTGTGCTTTTATTCCTCCATCATCTCATTTTTATCATGATAAACTAATGCTCACTGAGACAGTCTGAGCAGGAGACTCGTCGTGGTTATTTGTTCGTGCTCTGATACGTGTCCACCAGTCATGGAGAAATGTCACAGGTTGGAGAACACACCATTTTTGTGATAGTCATTCATTGAAGAAATATATAGAAGACATGGCATATGAGCCAGTTTGTGTGCCTGAGAATGTGTGTATATCCACCACTTCAGTTCTTAACTTGCTGTTCCACAAATTTAGATACACAGCTAAGGTCTCCACAATTTACTAGTTGTGAGACACCTGGGCAAGTCATAACTTCTCTAAGACCCAGTTTACTAATCTGTAAAGTGAGGGATAAAAATTATACTTATTATCATGAGAAGATTAAATAAAATAATACACCTGAAGTGCAAACAAAGTGATTGGCATATTTTGCAATTGTTCAAAATATCTTAACCATTATTGTTTTAATTTTTATTAATAAGGGACTAAATTTGGTACCTAGCTTGTAACAGCTGCAAAGGATATATATATGTACATCTATATATAGATATAGATGTAGATATAGATATCAATCACACAGTGCTCTCCCCACCACCCATGGCATTATTTTAAAGGGATTTCAATTAAGCATGAATTATTTTAAAAACTCCACCACCATTTGCAATCTGACAGTGCTTACCAGTAGGGGTCAAAGGCTACAGGTTCACTTTCTCTAGAGCCAAGGACAGAGTGAAAGGGGTGGAGAGAAAGCCCATTGCCAATTGGTGACTCCGCAGAAGGCTGGTTTAGAGATAAGCATTATTGAACGAACTTCACTTTGTGCTACACCTAAAGTGATGAAACTGACAGATGTCATGATTTCCAGAAAGAGCAGGAGATAAACTCACTGTCCAGTCAACACTCCTTTAGTACAGGACAGAGTGCAAGTCCAAGGCCGCATGCAGGGGACTCCCGAATACATAATCGTCCTAGAGGTTGTCCTTTCATCTCTGACTGATTTGACTAGAGATTGCCTGGGAGGGGAAAGGAAATCAGCATTTTTCTGATGATCTAGCATGTGCTAAGCACAGTACTATGTGCTGTTTGCAATGTTGTAAGAAGAGATAAATCTGTGATGTAGGTATGAGCTCCAGTTTACAAATGGGAAAACTGGGGCTCAGAGAGAGACTATTGTAACAAAAATTAATGTAATAACTAGTAAGAAGGCAGAGTTAGAATTTTGAAAATATTTTATTATGAACTATATGACAAAAATAAAACAAATCATAAATACACATTTTCATAAATAATTATAAGGCAGACACCCATATAACTACCATCAGGTCAAGAAATAAAACAAAGGCTCCTTGTGTATCCCTTTGAAATCATGGCCCTTTACTCTCCTCTTGGAGGTAACCACTCCACTGACTTTTGTGTTATTGATTCCTTGTTATATTTTAAAGTTATCAATCTCTAAACACCTTAGATTAGTTTTTCCAAGCTTTTAACTTTATATAGATGGAAGGAAGCATACTATATGTATGTTAATTCTCCCCAAATTGATTTATAGATTCAGCAATCCCAATCAAAATTCCATCAATTACTTTGACAAGCTGATTCTATAGTTTATACTGAAATACAAAAGGGCCAAGAATTGGTGAGGCAGTCTACAAGAAAAATAAGGTAGGAGAACCTATTCTACCAGATATAAAAACTTGTAAGCCAGGACTTCCCCGGCAGTCCAGTGGTTAAGACCCCACGCTTCCATCGCAGTGGGTGTGGCTTCTATCCCTGGTCAGGGAACTAAGGTCCCGCATGCCTCATGGTGCGGCCTAAAATATAAATAAATAAATAAATAAATAGAAAACTTGTAAGCCATACTGATTAAGACAGTGTGGTGTTGCTCCAGGGATGGACAAATAGACACATGGAACAGAATAGAGCCTGGAACAAACTTACACTCATATGGGCACTTGATATATGAAAAGGTGATACTGTGATCCAGTGGAGAAATGATGGTCTTTTCAATAAATGTTTCTGTTGCAAGAAGGGGAATCCCTTCCAGGGCCTGAGAGTGGGCTCTTGTTTAACAATCAGAAATGAATTGTCCGAGGAGACACACGTGCTAACAAAGCAAGAGACTATCGGGAAGGGGCCCCCCGGGCGGAGAGCAGCAGGGTAAGGGAACCCAGGAGAACTGCTCTGCCATGTGGCTCGCGGTCTGGGGTTTTATGGTAATTGGGTTAGCTTCCGGGTTGTCCCTGGCCAATCACTCTGACTCAGGGTCCATCCTAGTGGCACGTGCATCACTCAGCCAAGATGGATTCCAGCGAGAAGGATTCTGGGAGATTGGTCGGACATATGGGCTGGCGTCCCCTCTCTCCTTTTGACCTTTCCCGAATTCTTCCGGTTGGTGGTAGCTTGTTAGTTCCTCGTTCCTTACCAGGACCTCCTGTTGTAAGATAACTCATGCAAGTGGCTACCATCTTGTCTGGCCAAGGGGGGGCAGTTTCGGCCAGTGGTTCCCTTAACATTTCTTGGACAATTGGGTTATCTATATGGACAAAAAAAGCAAATCCATATGTGAAAATCAATTCTAATTGGATTAAATATTTAAATGTGAAAGGCTACAAAGCCTTTAGAAAATATATTGAAGTATATCGTCCTGACTTCAGGGTTGGGAAGGATTTTTTTAAGACACAAAAGTAGAAATAGAACTAGCTTGATAGGTTCCAAAGTCCATGCTCTTTCGACTGTGATATGACTTAGCAAGGGAACAAAATCTCTGTCCCATGGCATTCCTTGATCCTGCATTTACATTCATGGAAGAAAAGAGGGAAAGAAAGACTTGATAAAAACCTGGAACAGCCTTGAGAATAAGGCTTTTCCTTAAAACCAAACACCATCGACTTCATACATATGTGACTAACTGCACAAAATAACATTTCCAGTGTTCAAAGGATTTAATTCTGCTCCCTGGCGGTTAAAGCTGAGTGGGGATGGTCATTGGCATGAGGTTAAAGTTCTAGAGCTTGTCTCTGCTGGACGCAGGGCTCTAGGGTCCTCATATCTGAATGATTTGTCTTAGACTTTAGTTCATGTTGGACAATGCCATGCTTGTGTAACCATGTACCAAAGCCTAGGTGCAGTCGGGACAAGTGGACTGTAGTGGACACTACTGTGCTCTGCCCACGTCCCCTGGTACCTCACCAGGGGACATGTGTGGAAGGTGTCCTACTGCAAGGACCTACATCTCTGCCTGCTGGCTTGTTCTCGGTCCCAGCGTGGGATCAGGTGGCGGTATTGGCAAGTTTATCTTCCAGGAAAGGCCATCAGTTAATGTTGATACCGGGCAGCCCTGTGGGGCTCCTGGGCACAAATACTTTGATTACAGGAAATAGGCTTCTTTCAGCCTCCATGACTTCCCTGAGTTCCAACGGGCAGATTCAAGCAGTTGTTAATTAGGGAAGGGAGGGGATGCGAGACCAGGGAGAAACAGTCAAGAGAAACAATAGTGCAGCCTTGGGACAAGGTCCTCGTTCCCCATCAATATCTTTGAGCTGTTTTGCAGATACTGAAACCCCCTCCAGGTGGGAGAAGTTAATGATTAACAATGGTATTCTGCCCACAAGCATGTAGACCCCAGACCCGTTGGAACCTGAAGGTTGATGACGCTGACTCCTACTTACCTCACCACGAACCCATCTGAAGAATGTCCACGAGCTGATCACGCCCTCTTTGAACCATTACTATAAAACTCCTCACTAACTTCTCCAAGTTGGGAGACACGGTTTTGAGGGCATTAGCCGCTGTGGCCCCCCCTTGCCTGGCAAAGCAATAAAGCTATTCTTTTCTACTTCACCCAAAACTCTGTCTCAGAGATTCAATTCGGCACCCGTGTACAGAGAAGCTGAGATTTCGGCATCAATGTTGCTTGGGAATTGGAAGATAAATAGACTTTAGCTTCCTTGTGCCTTAGGGTGGGAAACTCTGAGACATTTTCTCACTGTCTCCCCAAGTCCCCAAGACAGGATTGCACCCCAGTTGCCCAGAGTGGTAACCTGCCCTCTAATACACACTTGATCAGCTGCCTTCCCTTCCCTCTGTCACCTCCCATTTCCCTGCCGGCACTCCTTGAGATAAACTACTTGCACAAATGCTTTTCCCAGGTTCTATTCCTGAGGAACCCAACCTAAGATAGGGGAGGGTGGGGATACCCTGGGGATTGGGCCCAGGCAAAAGAACGCAGATGACTGTCCCAAGAAATGTAGAACCAGGGACTAGAGGTCTGTAATCCTGGCTGTGAGAGGACAGCAGAGGAACTGCAGTTAGAGAATATTTGCTCCCAAGGAGGAGATCCAGACTCAGCTAGGCTTGCAGAAATGGCCATAAGGACTGATCCAACAACATACAGAGACTGTGACAGCAAGTAGTCATGACTGGATCTCAGACAGAGAAAAGGAGAAAGCCACAGCTGGGCTGTCCCAAGGAGGATTCGGGGCAGTAATTCAGATGGTCAGACAGCTCAGCTGTGACCTCTTCCCTTTTTATATGCGTCCCTATCATGTGGGCATCTTCATGCTCTTAGCAGCATCCCTTCCATGCTACATCCTTCTGGGTTCGGAAAAGCAGTTCCCAGTGGTCCTATTGCCAGTGTTTCCTCAGCGTCCAGTGGGAAAAGGAAGGATAAGGTAGGCTCCCTGCTTGATGGCCCGGAGTGCAAGCAGAGAGAGTCCTGCTGGCTCCCACGCCTACTCACACTTACTGTGAGGGGATATTAGTGTTCTTTGGTTGCAAGTAATAGAAGCAAGTAAGTTGAACTAACACAAGGAGAAAAGGGGTGGGGTTGGCAGGGACGTGTCATGGAACCCAAGAGCAGGAATGCAGCTAAGCTCAGTGAGTGACTGGGAAAAGGAACTAGAAGGCCCTAGGGTTCACACTCTGTTCACATTTTTCTGCCATTTTCTGCGCAATTGCTTCACTCTGCTGACCTGTTTCTTTGCTCCTTTGTGCACAGGTACACGACAGGGGAGTATGGGTCATTAACATATATGTGTTATATTTCCTGAATCTACAAGCTATATTTCCAGCCACAGAAAGAGTTTTGAACCACTAATGGTTTCAATTTTTTTTCTTATTTCTTTTTTTGTGGTTTCAAATATTGAAAGATGAATGACGGACACAGCTGGGTATACACCCCTGATCTGATCAGTTACAGCAGGTGGGCTAAGTTCTCAGAGCACCCACGTGGCTATTAGGGATTTACTTGTATTAAGTAAAATTCCCAGAGAAGGTGGAGGGAGGTCATTAGCTTATGCGCTTGACAGATCCACTTACAGATGTCTACCTGAGAGGGGGACTAGATGACCATGGGCACAACCCTTAACCTTCCTAGCTCTCTGTTTCTTCCCAAATAAAAAGAAGGGCTGCCGGGCTTCCCTGGTGGTCCAGTGGTTAAGACTCTGCGCTTCCATTTGCAGGGGACACGGGATCGATTCCTGATCTGGGAACTAAGATCCTGCATGCTGCAGGGCGAGGCCAGAAAAAAAATAAAAAGAGTTGGGACTAAACACTTTTTGTGGTCAACTCCAGCTTCAATTTGAACACCTATAAACTCAGAGCCTCTCCTTTTCACATTCTGTGACATTTTCTAGAGCCCAACAACCATTTTCTTTAACTATGAGGGGGACATTTTACAGAAGAGCTGCCACCTTTTAGCCAAAATTCCCTTTCCTTTCCAACTGGTCTGCATTATTTTCCTTCTGGAAATTGGGAGCAGACTAGGGGAACTACGAAGGTGGCTCAGGGGCAGGGCAGGCCAGGCAACCCGGATGGAGCCCTTCTGTCTCTTTCAAGCCCTGGAAGGAAGAGAGACGGCAGACATCGTGTAGAAGGCAGGCGGATGATTAGAACTGGATGCACGGTACTTACTGGTTAGCTTCGTCCCTTCCCTGCAACGTATCTCTTCCTGCCAGATGGCTCACCTGCTTTAACTCTGAACTTGACCCTAGATAATAGCAGCAGGTAGAAAGTGAATAAATAACCTTTTCCTCAGTTGACCTCTCTCTCTGCTCCCAGACGCGTCAGTTATCTACTTATACGCCCTAATGTACGTCAGATTGTTCTCGAACGCTGGTCACGTCCAAGTCACATCACACGTGGGGCTGCTCGCACCCTGGTGCAGCTCCAAGACAATAGCTCCCTCTGTCATGCTTGGAGAAGTGGGTGGGGCACTGGAACCCCTCCCACTTCCTCTAATGGCTCCACCCACCCCGGATCCGTGTGCCACCCCAGGCTCCTCCCACCTCTAACATCAGCTTCTTTCTCCTCAGGGAATATAGGCAAGTGCAGCCACTGCTGGCTTTCTACATCAGAAAGCTACCCATTGCTGCATTCCAGTATTTTCCCCAGGATTCCTGGGCTCTGGGACTGTCAGAGAACCCACCCTGGCGTGAATGGGTGAACATAGATCCAATTTCCAAGCCCCATGTCGTTGCAACTGTTGTTAATAATAATAATAACAATGCCATACGTACTTCCTCTTTCCACCCCCTCGTCTTCTTTTTTTTTTTTAAATAAATTTATTTATTTATTTTTTGGTTGCATTGGGTCTTCATTGCTGTGCGTGGGCTTTCTCTAGTTGCGGCAAGCGGGGGCTACTCTTTGTTGCGGAGCACAGGCTCTAGGCACATGGCCTGCAGTAGTTGTGGCACGTGGGCTCAGTAGTTGTGGCGCATGGGCTTAGTTGCTACACGGCATGTGGGATCTTCCTGGGCCAGGGCTCAAACCCGTGTCCCCTGCATTGGCAGGCGGATTCTTAACCACTGCGCCACCAGGGAAGTACCCCCCCTTGTCTTCTAATTTTCTCAAACTCTTCCTGTCAAATGAAGGAGAGCTTTCCTGTGTGAAGACCCCCTGCCCGAGGACTCGCAGGTAGCTAGAGGTGGCAGCTGGGTTGGGGCTACAGAGGGGGTGGGAGATCCTCAAGACTTCCCAGGCAGAGAACTCCTCAGTTCTCTGCCCCAGACGAGTGTTCATAGAAATGGAGAGAATTCAATTGAATTGGTGATGTAAGAGGGTGAAACACTCTATCCCTTACATTTTCCTTCATTTAAGATATTTTTCCTTAGTTGCCTATAAACATTATAATTATAATTAGCCCGGGGACTGGATTGCTTTTCAGTTCTACAATTGATTTTACCATTTCTTTATTTAATATTTAATTACACTAAATGATTTTTGGGAAAGGAGTGAGGAGCAATCTTTTTTTAAAAAATAAATTTATTTACTTTATTTATTTATTTATTATTTTTGGCTGCGTTGGGTCTTCATTGCTGCACACGGGCTTTTTCTAGTTGCGGCGAGCTGGGGCTACTCTTCCTTGCGGTGCACGGGCTTCTCATTGCCCTGGCTTCTCTTGTTGCTCAGCATGGGCTCTAGGCACGCGGGCTTCAGTAGCTGTGGCTCACGGGCTTCAGTAGTTGTGACTCACGGGCTCTAGAGCGCAGGCTCAGTAGTTGTGGTGCACTGGCTTAGTTGTTCCGCGGTATGTGGGATCTTCCCAGACCAGGGCTGGAACCCGTGTCCCCTACATTGAAAGGCAGATTCTTAACCACTGCGTCAGCAGGGAAGCCCTGTGCAGCAATCTTTAAGCCAGTAAAGGCAACAGGAGTGGCTTTGTCAGCTTCATAATCTCCATGAGTCCCCCAAAGACAACCCCAAACTCCAATAAGCTAAGGCAAACAAAGTGCTTACCTTGCAAAAACTTCTCCAAGACCAGGATCCTAATTCTCAGCAATCTCATTAGAATTGCTGCCCCTTAAACCCTGTACCTAGAAAACCACATCTCTGTATCTCTATTTGATATATATAATTCTAAAATTATGTGACCATATTTTCCTAATTATGCCAATGCCCAGGGAAGAAAAGCAGATATTTTGATGAGATCAACACTAAAAATGTTCTGAGCAGCATTAAGAAGAATGTTGTAATGAAAGTATTTTTCTTGTTATTCATTTATTTATTCACATTCAATCACCAAGGAATAAATATCTTCCTGTTAGGAAATGTTAGCTTGCAAAAGTAGAAAACCAATTCAAATTAGCTTAATGAGCAAAAGGATTTACTGGCTCATTTAACTGGAATGTCCAGAGGAAGAGCAGGCTTTAGGGTTGATTTTTTTCAGTGGTTCAACAGTGTGCTTCTCTCCAAAGAGGTATTACTTTTATCCTCAGGATGGCTAAGTGTCTATAGAAGTTTTAGATTCACATCCTCAAATAGGAGAGCTCTTCCATTCCAGCATTCACTCCACTGGGAACAGCTTAGGCCAATGGTCCATGGACTGTGCTCCAAGGAATGGAAAATGGTGACTACACCAACAAGCGTGTGTGTGTGTGTGTGTGTGTGTGTGTGTGTGTGTGTGTGTTGGACATTGATTTGAAAATCTAGCACTGTAAAGATGAGGGAAGGAAGAAGCCATGCTGGGACAGCAGACAGCAAACATCTAGTGTAGAAAGTGTGTTCCACTCCATGGGAGATAAAACTATGAATCAAAGCAACTAGTGCTCTCCAAGATCTCAAAGGGAAATAGTTGAGGTAAGATATATTCCCTGAATAACTACACATCAATGTGTTTTCACTACAGTATTACCTAACTTTGATGCTGTTATCAAAGTCCCAAGAGAGAGAACAATGTTACGTTTTGCATGACTTATGGGCAGGCCACAGCACTTACATAATGAAAACACACACACACTATATATATATATATATATATATATAAAGAAGGCATTGGAAAGCAAGAGAAAAAAGCTAGAACATCTAGATAATAATTTCTTTTGTTTAAGTGTATTTGTTCTGTTTGTAACAAGTTTCTCATTCTGCATTGGAGAAAAAATGAAACATTATATTCTTCCTTCCTAGACCTCCCTTATTTTAGGATATTCCCATGTATTTTAGGGGTTCATGTGACTTGACTCTCATTTGGAAACTATCACTGTAGTAGACTGAATAATGGCCCCCAAGAGATGTTCTGTCCAAATCCCTGGAACTGTGAACGTTACCTTATATCCAAAGGGACTTTGCAGATGTGACTAAATTAAGGATTTTGAGACGGAGAGATTATCCTGGATGATCCAACTGGGTCTGATGTAATCACAAGGGTCCTAATAAAAGGGAAGCAAGAAGGTCAAAGAAGGAGGAGATGGGATGACAGATATAGAAGCTGGAGTGATGCACTTTGAAGGTGGAGGAAGTGGGCCAGGAGCCAAGCAAGGCAGGTGGTCTCTAAAAGCTGGAGAAGACAAGGAAACAGACTCTCCCCTGGAGCCTGCAGAAGGAACCAGCCCTGCCAATACCTTGCTTTTTAACCCCTTAGGATTCATTTTGGATTTCTGACCTCCAGAACTCTAAGAGAATGAATTTGTGTTTTAAGCCACTAAGTTTGTGATAATTTGTTACATCAGCAAAGGAAACTAACATAGTACCTCTTCCCCTGCTTCCAAACTCACCCCTTTGCTCTCTACCCTGCAGCCACCTTCGAGTGACCTTATATAATGCAAACCTGTTTGCTTAAAGTTTTTCACTGGCTCCTCATTGTTTAGAAGATTACGTCCAAATTCCTTTGCAAGTTGCCTTCATCTCCCTTCACTGCCCTTACCTTCTCTCCCTCCTCTTGGCTACCCTTTCTCTTTCCTTTCACTGGTTCTCACTCTAGACCCTGGGCTTTTGCAATGCTGTTCCTCCTTCTGGAAGAGGGTGTCTACCTGTCTCAGTCCGGTAAATTTGTTTCTTTCAACATCTCCTAGACTACGAAGACATTAGGACTGCCCTAAACAGAGTTGATTGCTCTCCTCTCAACGTTCCCATCACACTTTCTATGCACCTTGGTGATACATAGCACATACCACCCTGTGTTGTCACTGGGCTGTTTACACCTGCTTCTCCTGGCAGGCGCCGATCCTAGGCAGGAACACCAGAAGAGCCTGATAAATCCTTGCCAAAGGCATCAATGATCGTGCCTGTGTCACCCATCTTGCCTCTGGGTCTCCAGTGAGCAGCGCCATATCTCTTTTCCTCCTTGAGCATAATGCAGATGGGTTTTTCAATGGTTCCTTGACATTTACCAAACGGACCTACATCTTCATAGCCTTCCATAGCCCTTGAATCATAGGCTTTCAAGCCAGAGAAATACTCCAGGAGAGGCTGGGGTGGGAGGCCGGGTCAATGGATGTTTTTAGTTTGAGCGCAACCCTCATACATATGGACACAAACACAGGAAGAGCAGGCCCAGCATGGGAATATTTTTAGAAGAAAAGATAGATAAGAATTCCAAATCATGGGAAGTTAAAATCAACCTTTAACCTTTAACTAATGATTTCAAAGCACTTTGAAAAAAAACCCAACCACACGAAGGTGGTGATTACTGTTTCTCACGCATCCCAGGCTCACGTTCCCCACTTCCTCATGTCTGCTTCCTGGGATCACCCCCAAACAAACCATCTGCCCCCTGGTTCTTGTCTCAGCGTCTATTTTTAGGAAAACGCAAGGTAAGGCATTGTTTAAAGCCACATGGTTACACATTGGTGAAAGCCAAGACTTTATGATTTAATTTATGGGGATGGAGCTAAGAAAATTTTCCTGCCCTTTCATTTTAAAGTCTCACCTATTCTAATCATCTGGTAACTTTGAGGATACTCTGCTTCTCTTTCCCCCGACTGGCAACAACTCCCTCTTGAGGGGCCATGTCAGCCTGCACTCCCAAGTTATAACACCCAGAATCAAGCCAGATCAGATATAACACTAATGTAGGACTATCTAATGCAAACATGCCATTAAAAAAATAAAGACTGTTTTCTATCACTCTTGGACTTGACCTGTGAAGCTTTCAAACAGACACATGGAAACAATCACAATGAAAAGATTTCATGTATTTTTGGAACAAAGCTTATTTATTCAAAATACCTTTATATTTGGATCCCATCACATTACAGGATTTTAGAGAAACTCTTAGTTTTATTCTCAGAGCTATAGATTTCTTATTTAATAATTGATGATGATGATGATGATGATGTAGAAATAAAGTGACTCAGTGTGAGGGTTCAGTTATAATTTTGAATTATTCACTGAAGATTTTTCCCATCGATTCTATTGTCTGAGGATCCCAAAGCAGTTCTTGGTAACAATGATAACTTTTCACGTTTTCATGGAAAGGCCAACTCCATGTAAAGGACCAAATGTAGAGGTTTCATTTTTTATTCAAATGCATCAGAGCCATCTTGACTTTTCAGATTTTTATTTTTATAACTTAAAAAATATACATTTATTTATTTGGCTGTGCCGGGTCTTCGTTGCAGCATGCGGGATCCTCATTGCCAAGTGTGGGATCTTTAGTTGCGGCATGCAGACCCTTAGTTGCGGCATGTGGGATCTAGTTCCCTGACCAGGGATCAAAGCTGGGCCCCCTGCATTGGGAGCATGGAGTCTTAGCCACTGGACCATCAGGGAAGTCCTTGTTTTTATAACTTTGAATATCAGAGAAAATTCATCACCTTGCTCCTTTTAAAGCAGGTGCATCAGGACCTCAATGGTTAGAATAAAGAAGATTAAATTAACCCTGAGTTGTCATGCATCTGACTGTGGACTCCAAGAGCTAGGAAGGCCCAGATTTTCCGAAGAATTGAACTTTGGTTCTTGACTCAAGTGTAGTGTGGAGTCTCAACCTGGCACTCTTGAACCTGAATGGTATTAAGAAAACACCCAGCTCATGTGTTGTCCACAGAAACAATTGACCCTCACATTTCCTTATCAAGACTTGATATAGGAACTTCCCTGGTGGCGCAGTGGTTAAGAATCCGCCTGCTAATGCAGGGGACACGGGTTTGATCCCTGGTCCAGTAAGATCCCACATGCCGTGGAGCAACTAAGCCCGTGAGCCACAGCTACTGAGCCCGTGCATCTAGAGCCCGTGCTCCTCGGCAAGAGAAGCCACCGCAGTGAGAAGTCTACGCACCGCAACAAGGAGTAGCCCCCGCTTGCCGCAACTAGAGAAAAGCCCGCACACAGCAAGGAAGACACAACACAGCCATAAATAAATAAATAATTGAATCATAATAAAAAAAGACTTGATTATAAGTGAAGAGTGTCTCTGAGTGTTTCTGTAGAAACAGGAGATTCTCTACCCCTACCTTCTCAAATCCATTTTAGGTCTGAAGCTGAGCCACTCTATGGGTGCAACCATGGCTCCTGGAATCAAACACATTGACCATAGATCAGAAAGAAGGGGTTTAGTCTGCTTCTGCACTCTTCTTATATGTTTGTCAAATATGAATATACTGTTATCCATCTACATACCCTAAAATAGTCAATTTTACTATGTATAAATTATACTTCATATGTAATTAAACTTGAATTTAATTAAATTCATATGTAATTAAACTTGTAATTTAACTTGTAAATTCATATGTAATTAAACTTGAATTTAATTAAACTTGATTTATTAAAAAAATAAATCAGTGCTTGGGAAACAGGTTTCTATGAGGAAAGTCTGAAATAAATGGGTTTATTTAATTTAGAGAAGATAAATTTGGGAGTACTTTCATAATGTTGGAAATCTTAATGCCAGTTTTCCCCTCCACCTTAAGGGTCACTCTGCACCATTATATTTTGTAAAAAGGGAAAAACTTAGATTCAACCATGAGTAGTCTAGTTGGCGTCAGGATAGTGTGCAGTGGGCTTTGTCATGCCAATTCCAGAAGATGCACATAGGGTGGTTATCGGTCCACTGGAGTCCAATCTTTTTTAAGGACTTCTTGCCAGGATGATTTATGCAGATACACTTGTTATTCTTTTAAGTGTCCATGAGGTACCTGTTGGAAGATAAACACACACACACACATGCATGCACACACACACACACACACACACCTATATGCATCTCCCAAGGACCAACATAAATTCTCAGAAATAATACGTACCAAACATATAAAAAGGAAGAAATTCCTTTCCCTAATTGACTTATAATTTATAAGGTTTAATCTGTCCACAGTAAAATTGGCTCTTAATCGCTCCATCACTGACCCCTCAATGGCAACTTCCTTAGCTACATGAGCACCCCTCTTGTTTCAAACCTTTAAGCCAGTGTTAGTGAAAATATGGTCCTCTCCCTTCTCCCAGTCTTTGGCTTGGTTGTACCTTTTGGCTCAACACCTACCAAGAGGTGAACCCAGTTTTTCAGGTAACATGTACAGTTTTCAACTTTATAATAGGGGGTATCCTGCTGTATGTAACCTTTTGGACTTATCTTTCACCTATGATTATATTGATAAAATTTATCCATATTGCTGTGTGGCATTGCAGTTCATAACTTTTCAGTGGTGTGTTGTCCATCTTCCATAGTTTGTTAATCTACTTCACCACTGAGGGGCATTTGTGTTACCAGGTTTTTACTGTTATGAACGGCCCTGCTGACAACATGAAATACCGGAGAAGACAGGGATCTGCAGGATCGCTTATAAATTCCTGGTAAGAATATAAATTGGGGTAACGACTCTGCTAATAGTTTGGCATTGCCTACTAAAGTTGAACACGCACATACCCTAAGCACTCAGCGATTCAGTCCTAAGCACACACTCCACAGAAATTAGTGCAATGTGCAATAGAGATGTAGAAAAGGACAGCCAAAGCAGTGGGGCAATGTATTTGTTCAGAACCCTCAAGCTCAGGGAATGGGGCTGGGCTGGGCTGGGGGTGGAAGAGCTCTGAGGTGGAGAGCAGCAGCCTTCAGAAACCCAGTCAGGCACTCGCCCTCCACAGGATAACTCCTCCAGGCTTTACCCCCCGAGGGAGAAGCAGCTTTAAGAGGGAGATTGGATGTCATTCCTTGCCCCAAGAGCTTGGAAATGGAGGAGTGGTGGGAAAGTAACTGCCTGAGGTCAGTTAACCCCCACCTACCTTTCTCATCCTGACCTTTTAAACTGTGCTATTACTGTTGGGGACACCTGGAGCTGAGGTCCGAAGGCACTGGGTGTCCCAAGGCACTGGCGAGGGTGGAGCCAGGGCAGAGCCCAACCATATCCCCTCCTATTTTCTCCTTTCCACACTGAGCTGGACGGCCTCCTTCCTGGACCACCCTAGCCCCACAGTCTGACACCAAATTCAAAACACTCCCATCCAGGGAGGTCTGTTTCCTCCATTTTCTCACCATAGTTTCTTCAACCGCAGTCTCTGAGGGGAAGGAACCCACAGTTGTTCAGCATCTGGGTGGGATGTGTGGGTGTTTTCAAGTTGACACCTCGGAGCGCACTTCATCGTTTCCTGCCTAAGAGTAGATGTGTGTCTTATGTAGACAGGTTTCTTGTGGTTGCCATTCCATGATTACTTTCTTTTTATAATTTTTTTAAAGACTTTTTTTTCTTTTTTCTTTTTTTCTGACAGCACAAGGGAACGATGTTTTAAAACGCTGGGTGGGACCTTCCCTGGTGGTCCAGTGGTTAAGATCCTACGCTTCCACCGTACGGAGCGCCAAGGGGGAGAAACACCAGGCTTAGAGGTAAAATGTTGAACACTTTCTCTTTGAGATGCAACCAGACAAGGGTGTCTACCATCACCAATTTTGGTGATGATCGTATTAGATGTCCTAGCCAGTGGGGTAAAGCAAAAGAAAAAACAAAAGATATAGGGATGACAAAAGAATAAATAAAACTGTCATTATTCTCAGACGATGTAATTACATATGTACAAATCCAAAAGAATGGACAATTTTTGGAATTTGCAAGTGGGTTTAGCTAGTTTACTGAAATCAGTCAATTATGCAAAAATCAACTGAACTTCCAAACACGGAGAACAGTTGGAAAACAAAAATTTAAAAAGATGCTATTTACAGCGGCACCAAAATACATCAAATGCCTCTGAATAAACCTAACAAGATGTAGGCTTGGAATTCAACAAGGCATAGATGCCTTATTTCAGAACAATGAGGAGAAAGTCTTGAATTTTCTTTTCTACTTTAGCTTGTTGTTCTGTCTTGGAAATAGAGCTTTCCCCTTGCTCTCCCTGAGGAGCACCCCTCCACCCTCTATTCACAGTCAGTCCAGGGTAAAGCCTCTGTACCTGCTCACCTGTACTGCCCCAAAGGAGGTCTTCCCATTCAGTCAGGTGAGTGCCAACCCTTCTCAGAAGGATGTCGGCAAGAAACTCACTGCTCTTCAAGGCTTCACTAGAAAAGGCCACCTGGACTTCCCTGGTGGTCCAGCGGTTAAGAATCTGCCTTCCAATGAAGGGGATGCCGGTTCAATCCCTGGTCAGGGAACTAAGATCCCACATGCTGTGGGACAACTAAGCCTGTGCGCCGCAATGGAAGATGCTGCGTGCCACAACTAAGACCCGATGCAGCCAAAAAAATAATAATAAGTTCAAAATAAATAAATAAATATATTTCTTAAAAAAAGCCACCTATGGTTGTTTCTTCAGTCCCCAAAAGTATGATTGGGATGGACATACTTGGCAGTTGGAGTCATCCCTAGAATGGGTCCCTGGCCTGTGGAGTAAAAACTGTTTCATTTAGGTAGTTCACACTCTGAAGGCAGGCAAGAAAAGACAGAGAAGATAGAATTCATATTAATATATTTTTATTATTTTTTTTTGTGGTACGCAGGCCTCTCACTGTTGTGGCCTCTCCCGTTGCGGAGCACAGGCTCCGGACGCGCAGGCTCAGCGGCCATGGCTCACGGGCCCAGCCACTCCGCGGCACGCGGGATCCTCCCGGACCAGGGCACGAATCCCTCGTCCCCTGCATCGGCAAGTGGACCCCCAACCACTGCGCCACCAGGGAAGCCCGGCACCAGGACTTTTAAGGAAGAGATTCTTGAGGTTCTGGGTTTCCTCACTTCCCTTTGCCTATCTCTGGTTAGAAATGTGTGTACCTCTATGTGTCAGGGGTTGTGCAAAGGTGATAAGCTGGATGAGAAGAGGAAGATGATTGGTGGAAAGTTAATTTCTCACCTAACAGGTAAGTGACTTGCCAAGGTGACAGTCTGAGTAGTCAGAGCTGAGGTCTCCCAACAGCATGTTTAGGACTGTTTCTAGATGTACTCCTTGTTTGGCCTCTTCACCTCCACCCTCGTCCCCACAGGACCACGATTAACCTAGTTCCCCAACAAAAGTCCAAATTATTCATTCACTTCTTCACATTTGCTGTATGTGATTTTTTTCCAAGTGGCGTTGATTTTACTGCGCCAGTGTTCTCCGCAAAGGAACGGTAAACATTTTTCTGGTCAAACTTTTTTGGTTTACATCACCTTTTATTTTATTATAGTCCATAAATATATACAAATTAAATCATTAAAGAATTCATAGTCTCCAAAGTTCAGGAACCTACTACTGTACTTTGCTCTGTCGTGTCAAATATTAAAACATGAGACGTAAAACTTCCAACTTAATAAATATTCCATTTGAAGCTGAAATTGAGTAGAATAAATGAAGTACTTTCAGAAATCTCAAGTAAGGAATTAACAGGCTAGAGGCTAAATCTTGACAGGGTTTGATTATCACTTGGATTTTTCTTATTACTCATTTACTTTATTTATACCTCTGAATGGAATGCAGAGTCTTCCTTTGGCGGGTATAATAGAGCTTTAACAGAAGGGACACTTCCATTCATTCTGTGTAACTCCGGACATTTACCTTGCTGTAAAATGCTCGTCTCTCATGTCTTGAGCCTCTTACTGAGCAGTGAATGTTTATCTGTGCACAATCCATTTCTTTTTAGGCTGGGATTTTCTTTGGGGTCCGGGCTGCCGTCACTGAGCGATTCCGAGTGGGCTTCCTCAGGCATCTGCAAGACAGACATGGAAACTCCAGCAGGCAGCCTGCCTCTAACCCGCCCAGCCTCCAGGCTCTGCAGGGCTGACTCCACAGGCCAACAGGCAACACGGCACGTGGGAGAATACAACACAACACAACACAACACAGCAATGCCCCTTGTTCCTCCCTAACTCTGATTACTACTACTTTCCACAGACATCTGAAATGTGATGTCAACCTAAAATCTGGGACTGCAAGCCAAAATTTCAGAAACGCGTGCTAACTTCAAAGTGGGATTTCTGGTGGGAACTCCTTTTTTGTAAGCTCCTTTTCTTTCTTTCTTCTTCTTCTTTTTTTTTTTTATATATTTATTTATCTGGCTGTGCCGGCATGTGGGATCTTTGTTGCAGCATGCGAACTCTTAGCTGCGGCATGTGGGATCTAGTTCCCTGACCAAGTCCCTGTAAGCTCCTTTTCAATGCTTGCTTGGTCCTGACAGTTGTGATTCTGTCCCAGACTCAATAAGCCACTCTCAGGCAGCAGAGAGGCAGTGATTTCTAGCATTGGTTTGTGTTTGCACCAAGAGACAGAAGCATGCTGTTAGCAAATCTCTTGCTCTCTCATTGAAAGGGCCTCATGTTTTTCACTCAGGAAAAGGACTTTGCTGACTACCCTGGATGTGCAGGCGGGCTTGAGTGTTCCTTTATGCATCGAAGTCATAAACAAATAATTAATTATGCAACAAAGGCTCTCAAGGTTTTGCCTTTCTGTTTCCCGACCAAGGGAGCGCTTTCTCACACCCTGGGCAGCTCAGGGAGAGAATGGGGAAGCCCTCTGCTAGAAGCACATCAAATGCAGAAACTAGGCCGCTCCATGCCAAATGGTTCCCAGGCCCCGCCGCCAGTCGAAGTTTCTTCTTTAGTTCACTTGAGGACCAGACTCTGACACTTTGGAGTCACACTGCTGATGCTTTTGCTGACTAAAGAGCGGTGTGTGGGACTTTGAGTCAGTGTCAGACATCCCTCAGACAAACAGGAAGGAGCTTAGGACATCTGTTATCTCTCTCTATATTTTGAAGGCCCTCTTTGCAAGCCCGAGGGGGTTTTTGGACTTTTTCTGGCGGGGGGGCGGAGTGTAGGAATGATCCTGGAAGAATGGTTCTTTGGCTTTATTCATGTCAAGTGGTGAGGCGCTTGCCTTAACTGTGCACTCAGAATTGTAACAGTAAGCCACCTCTAGCAAAGGTGGGTTTTATTCTAGAGGTCATTTTACAATTTTTTTAAATTTGCACTCCTTTTTCTTAAATTCCCCCCATTTTAAACTTTTGCCCTAAATATGAAGTAACTGCCTCTCACCTTGGTTCTGCGCGGAGTATTCTCAGAGATCACACTCTCAGTTTTGGCTCCGACAGCTTCTTCTAAACCTATGTCAAGGAAGATACAACGGACAAGACAGAAGAACATAAAAGTCCTTAAAAAAAAAAAAAACCACCCTACCCTATTTTGGTAACTAGAGGGACACCCTGAAAGAAAACTAGAGAGGTACATGCTTTTAAAAAGTGTCACTGTTACAATAGCTGCTTTTAAACTTTTATTGTAGCATTTCATCGTTACAAGCGGCGCTGAGCCTATGTTAGCTCTGCCTTGCTCACTTTGTTAAAAAAGAATTCTTTAGCCACACCACTAAAAATGCTCAAGCTCTGAGCTGAATTTTAAGTAATAGTGATGGATTTGCCCCAACCTATAGTCTCTTCCACCTGTCCCTTCAAGGCACCAGAGGCATCAGGACTGCTGGCCAAGTTTGGGTGTCTTTTGGTCCAAAGACAGTGACCGTATTACGAATAACTTGGGGCTGACTCTCAACTTTCCAAATAATAATGATCTATTTTGTATGCTGTACTGATTCCTAGCTTAGCCTTATCCCAACCCCAAGAGGCTGAGAGGGAGCAGAGAAGTAGAATCTTAAAAATATGACTAAAAGCTCTAACATTTGACAGTGCTTTATGTGTTTCAATATGGTTTTACATTGTTACCTTACTTGTTAATCTCAATTTATGCTCATAACAGAAAAATAAATGAACCTAATTATTTAACAGAGGTAAACAAAAGATGAATTCCTATGACAGGCTATAATTCTGAATGACAAACATAAGTCTTCAAAAATTAAATTGTAATAAGTGAAATACAAAGTCAAATGATAACTATATAACTATATTAACCTATAACCTTTATATATATATTTCTTTTTTAAGATTTTTTGATATGGACCATTTTTAAAGTCTTTATTGAATTTGTTACAATATTCCTTCTGTTTTATGTTTTGTTTTTTTGGCCCTGAGCCATATGGAATCTTAGCTCCCTGACCAGGGATCGAACCTGTACCACCTGCATTGGAAGGCGAAGTCTTAACCACTAGACTGCCAGGGAGGTCCCTAGCTTACAATTTTTATTAACAGCATTTCCCATATTTTCATAGTACAAAGCTCAAAGACTCTTACACTGCAGCGTCTGTGGTGCATGGTACAATGAAGACATGCAATTATTTTTAAAAAGTGAAAATAAATGATAATATAAGTGTATACAATCATTTCCACCCTCCTTCACTTCTGCCAGTGCAAGTTGCACTGTCATGTCTGACCAGAGTGTGGGTGAGGGCATCTTATTTAAAGATCTGTGGACAGACCTGTTAGAATCTCATCCAGCTGGTCCACCATAAACTTGGCATCTTCTTCAGTGAAGCACATAGGTGGTTTTATTTTAAGCACATTCCTGTGAGGTCCATCGGCACTGAGAAGCACTCGCTTTTCTTTCATCCTAATGAGTGCAGGAAATACATGCGAGTGCATATAAGTGATAACTAAGATTATTTCAGAAGGATGTGAACAGAGAGCACTTTCATATTCGCATGCAAGAAGCCCACATTTGTAATTGCACGAGTCTTAAGCTTGTCTCATTTGGGGAGATGAGAGGAAGTAAAAAAAAGCATTCAAGCCAAGATACCAAACGGTGAGGGGTGTGTTTACTTGTAGATGATGTGCTGAGCTTCAGCTGTGGCGGGGGTCCTTTCCTGATGGTCCTTCACTAAGTCAATTCCAATAAAAAGGCCAACGCCCCTGAGGGGGGTAAAGAAAGGGAACTTGACACACTTTATTAAGCACTGCATGGTCACAAAAAATTAACACTGTCCTCAAACTTCAGTTTGATTTGAAGCTGAATGTGATTCTCTTTAAAGGGTAGTTGTTATTAGTTCTAATTAATCCAAGATACCAATCTAGTGTCCACAGGACTTCCTAGTTTTTGAATCAAGTTAGTTTTTGTCAACCAGTTTTTCTTTCTTCTCTTAATTGTAAAAAAAAAAAAATGATAAGGCTTAAAAACAACCTTGTCATGCTATTTAACTTCTCAAGACATCAACTATGACAAATCTTTAATCTTTACATATATATATGAAAATGTTTTCATATATATATGAAAAATAGTGAGTTTTCTTGGATGTCATTTTTAATATTTTTAATAGATCATTTAGAGTTACCTTAAGTTCCTTCTTCTCGTCTTTTGCCTGCTGAAATGATCCTGGCTTAATTTTTTCCAAAAAAGTATAAAAATCAGGAAAGATATATACCCAAAAGTTAACAGTGATGATATCTGGGTTCTGGATGGAAAAATGAGTTTTGTTTTTTCAGTGTTTCTAGATCTGCTTTTGTGTTAACTTGTTTTAGATTTATAAGATAAAATATAACAAATTTTCATTTGGACAAATGAATAACTGCACGACAACTTTACGATAAATATACCTGATATCTCCTATCAAAGTATGTTTAGCCTTCTGCTTGTTCAGTAACTTGGTAAGATAATTCCCTACTCTTGTGGCATTTCCCTGAAGGTCTTCATTTTCAATTACATCCAGGATGGCCAAACCAACAGCAGAGGATACTGGATTTCCTCCATACTGTGGAAAAACGATAAATGAGAAAATAGAATAGTTGAATTTGTGGTATTGCTTCATCTATGAGAAATTTGGCTCATACATGAGCAAGTAAAGATATAATTTCAATAAAAATTTCCCCTGTGATATCAGTTTCTTAGATTTAGAATATAACATGATTCTATTCATTTAAGATTGAGAATAAAATTCTAAATTATATATAGCTGCAAAACTGGTATGAAGGATTATTGGGGAATTTATAAGTTCGTCCAAATGAAAAACAGACATTGTGTTGGGAATTAAGGATTTTAGAGTGTGGTTTAGTTAGGGGGATGTGGGTTTCAGTGCTTGAATATCTGTGTGAAAAAACCTAAGCAATGACATTTTCTCCAAATAATTTATGTTCTTAGATTTGACTCTAACTTTTAGCTGTAACAAGTCCTATTATACATACTGCACAAACTAGAATAACCTTTCCAAACTTAAAGCTTATAACTTTTAGGGGTAAAATCAAGGAAATAAAATTTCCCAAAGATAGAATTTTAGTTAGTATCTCCTATGACAGCCCTGTAACATTTATAGTAGTGAATCATCTAAGTGAAGTGTTTTGGGAATTTAAATGTGACACAAAACAAAAAAGATCATATTATCTGTTAATGAAATATCATAACCTCTAGAGTTTAGCAGGGCAGCCATCTGTCATTGGAACAATTAATAGAAACATTTTAGGAAGGGGAAAGATACACAAGAAAAAAATACAAGGAGGATTGTGTCAGATAGAATGAAATATGGTTAGATCAAAATTTGGCTAGGGTCCTGGCGTGGTTAGCTGGCAACAGTGAGATTTATTCTTTATTACATTGGAAAGAAACATAAGAACATGCATTATTTTTCCGTCTTAGCATTAAAGTGGGGAGGTCAAATTTTACCGTATTGAAATATTCCATCCCAGAGCTGCTGAAGGCTTCTGCGATTTCTTTGGTTGTTACCACGCATGCCACTGGGTGGCCATTGCCCATTGGTTTTCCCATTGTGACGATGTCTGGAACGAAATCTTCACCAAACATTTGGAAGCTCCAGAAATGTGTCCCAACTCGGCCAAAGCCTACTTGAACTTCATCAGCTATAAACACACCTCCTGCTCCGTGTACATATCTGAAAAGCAAAAGGGCAGCCTGATGCCTTCAGGTCACTGAGAGTCCCCAAACCCTCCCATAAGATACAGACTATTGAAAACTTTAAAAATGTTGTTAACCTGAAGTCTATAATCTTTGTTAAAAACATTTCAGTGTTCAAATCCCCAATGACATCTATGTGATATCATTGACTTTGAAACATAATCACATAATTTCCAGATTAGATATATTCTATATTGTTTGGGTTTGTGCTACTTAAAGTAAGCTCTACTAAAGTTTTTTTTTTTTTTTTTTTTTTGCGGTACGCGGGCCTCTCACTGTTGTGGCCTCTCCCGTTGCGGAGCACAGGCTCCGGACGCGCAGGCTCAGCGGCCATGGCTCACGGGCCCAGCCGCTCCGCGGCATGTGGGATCTTCCCGGACCGGGGCACGAACCCGCGTCCCCTGCATCGGCAGGTGGACTCTCAACCACTGCGCCACCAAGGAAGCCCTACTGCAGTATTTTAATAGGGAAGAAAAAGAAGTGAACAAGAAGTAGTGTTCAGCAGGTTTAATCGTCAAATTTTTACTGATTAGTAAAGCTTGGACACCAACTAATCAGAGAAGAGGCCAGGTGGGTAGTGGGAGCACAGCTCTGGAGGCTGCCCTGCTGGACCTTGTGTAAACCCTTTATTTGCTGGATCTTGGGAAGGTGGAGGAGTTCCAGGAGTCCTGGGTGGCAGGCACTCCCAAGTGGCTATTTACCAGCTAGTCTGGAAGTATTTCAATATCTTAACAACCAGGATGGCCCTACAGAATTGTCACAGTGCCTTCAGTTTGACCAAGGATGCCCAAGTACATACTCTGCCACTTTCTGGAAGTAGCCTGCTGGAGGAATTATTTGTCCGCCACAACTCTGCATGGATTCAGCAATAAAGGCAGCAATCTATACAAGAAAAGATGGGGTCAAAGTCCATTAGGTCCTCCTCCCGTTACCCCCTAAAAAAAGAGGACTTCTTACGGAGAAGGTGACTTAAAAAATGGTTGGGAATGGATCCATGGCAAGAGACAAATTGGCCATTTGATTAAAAAGATGTCCACGCTGGAAATGCAAGAATTCTGAAGCATTAGTTTCTGAAATTTTAGGGTACCAGTGAAACCATCACGAGAAAATGGTGGAGAGGGTGCCTTCCAGTTCTCCATTATTAATTTAAATGCAGTGTTTTCATTAGGAACAACTGAATAAGACTGATGTTTTGATTAGTCTTTAATATGAACCTCTAAAAATTTACCCAGGTTCCAAACACATCACTGGGGTGCCTGTTTGCTCAGCTTGGTAAATTAGGACTGCCCGAACCTGGAATTTGCACTAAGGAGATGAAAGGGTGACTGGTGGCCACGAACCTTAGTTATTGTGCTATATTTCTGGTTCTTGCCCTGAACCAGGCTTACAACTTAACAAAATCAGGCAGTTCACAAAGGAACTAAAGAGGATGTGTTCTAGAGGCTAAGAAAGGAGACATAAAAACAGGTAACACTAAATTAAGAGAAAGCATAGAAATAGTATGAGATAAGAAGTCAAGCAATCAGCTATACTTCAATTAAGAAAAAAAAGGGGGGGAACTAACGTTCTAGTCCAGACTACGTCTTTTAAGATATGAAAAACGAAAGGGAAGAAAAGAAGAAATAGTTAAGAAAGGCAAATGACTTTCCAGTCATTAAGATAAAAATACTTGAACTGGAAAACACACAGGCTTCATTTTTATCTCAATTAAAAAGCTTTTTTTATTGCCATGTTGATGCCATAAGCCAATTGAAAGGCAAAGCATGTGTCAAATCACGTAAGTAACTCCATGTAAGTAACCCCTGAAGGGGCTGAGAATTACCGTTAAGCTAAAGACAGTAGGGTGAAGACTGAGAAAATGGAAACTCTTTTTTTCCTAGTTGGGAGGATTCTGGTTTGTTTTAGAAGTTCAGACCCAAATTGGAAGAACATGTTCCTGCCTTGTCTTACGCAGGCTCTTCGGTTTCAGGAAAGTTGACCCAGTTCTAGGGAAGAGCCAAGGCTCCCCGGGTCCAGGAGTCTGCAGTGGCCCCAAGGCCCCAGGGCCACCCTGCCTCTTCCCTCCCTTCACCTTATATTAGCCCCTCGTGCTACTCTCAGTTGGAATGTTCTGTCCGTGAGCTATCACCTTTCTTAATTTTCTCCTCCTATCACTTTGGACCAGAGTCTGCATCCCAGTGGGAAAGTCAGAATTAGCCCACCAGTTCTGAAACAGGTATAGTAATTACATTTCCAGGATAAATAAAAATAGTCTTAGAGGCATGACTATAATAATGTACTTTTTGAAATATGAACTAAGTAAAAACGTAACTAGAGAAGAACAGAAAGCGATTTGAGATCTAATCCTTTCCCACCTCTCCAATGTATCACAATGATTTCAATCTATTTTATAAAAGATATTCAAGTGTTTCCAAAGCTATAAATACAAACCTTCCTTCCACTGTTATGAGTTTCGTCAATAATTTTCTTCACTTCGTCGGCATAAGCACTGGCCGGGTCTGTATGGTCTTCTCTGTATTTTCCTCTGTAAGTATCTGGAGCTGGTGCCTGAAAACATCAAAAGATAACAGTTTCTCATGATTTGTCTCCTGGACAAATGAGCTTTTAAGAAAGGGTCTTTCCCTCCAGGAGCATAATATTGTAGAAAGGTGACTCGTGGACTTAAGTGACTCTAGGTTCTTTTGCTCTTTTTCCTTAACATTTCTGAATTCTGTGAGACTTGAAATCTAGCATTGTGAACAGGAACTTGGATTTGCTCCTAGGCCCTTAGAAGTCAAGATTGCATCTCTAGTCACATAAGGGACAAATTCAAACAACAAGTGTGATTATGTTATTTGAAAATTTCAATGCATGGAAACTGTATTAACAATTCTATATTGAAAATAAACCAACCCTTACCAACTATATAGCAAACTGTAATCATTCAGAAAGCTAGAGTGCCTTAGCACTAATTTCAGATCTTAAAATTTTGAAAGAATGTATTAATGATTCTCTTAAAAAAGTCTACTGATCCTTAATTAAGCCAAATGAGTTTTACTGTTTCAACAGCTTGGTTTCTTTATTTTCTTTGTTACATGATATTTATTTTACTTAATAAATTTACATAATAATTTAGCATAGAGTAATTTTAAGACAGTCATACACACTTGATGCAACTCTGAGTTTCAAATAGGCTTCAGCGATAGAAAAAGTAATTTAAGCATCAAGGGGCAAGAAAAATAAAATGAGAGCTGTGAATAAGAGCTATCACTACCTCTATACTAATTTGTATGGTACTCATCAATGGATTTTAAACCACATCTTGTCATTAACTAGCTCTTTGACTTTAGCAAACAGATCTTTGCTAAAGATCTGTAACTGCTCTAGATCTTAGTTTCCTTTTTCATGGTTTCATCTCAATGCAAGGATTGGACTGGGTTATCACTGGGCACTCTTCCAGTAGTAACATTCTGATTCTTGGATTCCAAGATACTTACCACATGCACAAATTCTTTCTTGACATCTTTGCCCTTTTGAAATTTATATGGACTGATCTCAATTAAAGATGATAGGTGACCATGGTAAGCACTGAAAAGAAAAAGGACGGTAACCAAAATCACTCAAAGAAGGATGCTTCTCTAGTATATGAAAAATAGTACTGCACATCATCCAGGGAGAATCTCAACATTGGTGCCAGATTTAACTATATGGAATCTAATTTTTCACGGTAGGACTGGCCATTAATTTGTCCCACTCTCCTGATCCAGGTAATAAAACACATAGAAAGCCAAGTATGTAACCTCATAGACAGTTATTTTTAGCAGGAAAAAACTTAATTTCTTTGGATTGCATTAGCTCTGCTAAATTAGATTATCTAAATGTAAAACATTAATTTCTATAGCTTCATGAGAAATTTCAGATGTATGTATTCTTTAAATGTATTTGATAGTTACATTCTAGTAAATTTTAAAAACAACTTTATATCACAGAATGGGCTGTGTTTCTGTCTGGGATGGTTTCAAAGGGATATCCAATTGCTCAAATGAAAGTTGGTAAGGAACAGGAGGTCTTTTCTAAGAGAACTAAGATTAAGAGGTAATCAAGTGGCTATGAAATTCCTTTCTTTCACTTAAAATACAGATGGCTATGATATTCCCTTTTATGTTTCTTGCCCAGAGCTATATAATTGGGAGGCCTGGAAAAGAAATTATAAAAGGCCCACGAATAGATAAAGCAAAGAGGGAGGACTTCCCCTACCGTAGATTAAAACATGCTACAAAGCCATAGTAATGAAATTAGTATGGTATTGGAATAAGAACAAAGTCACGACTGGGACAGAAGTGAGCTCAGAGACACAGCCGTACATAAATGGTAACACAGCGGCCTCTTGGTGGAGTCAATATGAAGAGCAGTTATAGAGGCAGTAGAAGAAAATAAAGAAGAACATCTTTGTGATCTGAGGGGTGGGGATGGGTGTGTGTGTGGGGAGAGATATTAACAAAACTTAGAAAACCAAACCATAGGATGAAAATGTCAACTATTTGATTTAATCAAATTTTTGGAGGTTGGACGATACCATGGACAAAGTTAAAAGACAGATGATAGATTGGGAAAAAACATTTGAAATGTCTCAAACTAAAAGAGATTAATGTTCAAATGGTGGTTCTTAAGTCTATCTGCATATTAGCATCACTTGGGAAACTTTAAAATCTATACCGTTTCCTGGAATCCACCTCTAGAGATTTTCTCTCACTCTCTTTTTTTTTTTTTCTTCTTTTTTTTTTGCGGTACGCGGGCCTCTCACTGCTGTGGCCTCTTCCGTTGCGGAGCACAGGCTCCGGACGCGCAGGCTCAGCGGCCATGGCTGACGGGCCCAGCCGCTCCGCGGCATGTGGGATCCTCCCGGACCGGGGCACGAACCCGCGTCCCCTGCGTCGGCAGGCGGACTCTCAACCACTGCGCCACCAGGGAAGCCCTCTCTCTTTTTTTAATTTTTAAATTTTTTTGGCTGAGCCGTGCTGCATGCAGGATCTTAGTTCCCCGACCAGGAATCAAACCAGCAACCCCTGTGTTGAGAACTCAAGTCTTAACCACTGGACTGCCAGAGAAGTCCCTAGAGATTCACTTTAATTGGTCTGGAGTGGGACCTGGGCACTGGCATTAAGAAAAGAAAATTTCCCCAGGTAATTCTAAAACACAGTCAAGGCTGAGATCCTCTCATCTAAACTATGCATGCAAAAGCAAGGATGGAAATCCCAACAGAAAAATGGGCAAAGAATATAAACAGGTAATTCTCAGAAAGGAAGTCACAAATGCATAATAAGCATATGAATAGATACTCAAACTCATAATTAGAAATTGCAAATAAAAACAACACTGATAGGGACTTCCCTGGTGGCACAGGGGTTGAGGGTCTGCCTGCCAGTGAGGGGAACACGGGATCAATCCCTGGTCTGGGAGGATCCCACATGCCGCAGAGCAACTAGGCCCGTGTGCCACAACTACTGAGCCTGTGCTCCAGAGCCCAAGCCACAACTACTGAAGCCTGCATGCCTAAAGCCCGTGCTCTGCAACAAAGAGAAGCCACCGCAATGAGAAGCCCTCGCACTGCAGTGGGGAGTCGCCCCCGCTTGCGGCAACTGGAGAGGGCCTGGGCGCAGCACTGAGGACCCAGCGCAGCCAAGAATAAACAAACAAACAAATAAGTAAATTTATGAAAAGGGAAAAAAAATCCTGAAAATTAAAAAAAAAACCCAACAACCCTGATATCATTTTATACCTATTAGACGGCAAAAATTAAGAAAAAAAAAAACAAGGTAGGATATTCTTAGTTTTTGGTGAGGATACGTGAAAATTGGACATTTCACGCACTGGGAAGAGCATGCAACCGCCTTGGAGACTGATCTGGCAGGATCTGGTCAAATCAACAATGTTTACCGTACCCTGTACCCCTATGGCCTAGCAATCTTTTTTCTGGGTGCTTTATCCCCAAGAAATTCTCAGAAAGGTTCATAAAGGCACATGTACAAGGGCACTCGTTGCAGTGTTGCTTGTGGTAGCTGGGAGTAAAGGGCAGTCACAGTATCTATTCTGTGGCAGGCAGGCAGAATCACGCCTCCCCTCCCTAAAGATGCCCATGTCCTAAGCCTCAGAACCTAAGAATGTTACATGGTAAAGGGGACCTTGCAGATGTGATTAAATTAAGGATCATGAAATGGCGCGATAATCCTGGAGGGTCAAATGTTATCACAAGAACCTTTATAAGTGAAAGAAGGCAGCAGGAGGATGGTGGTCAGAGATAGACGAGGTGATGTGAGGATGGAAGCAGAGGCTGGAGTGATGTAATGTCTGGCTCTGAAGATGAAGGAGGGGACCACAAGCCAAGGAATGCAGGCAGCCTCTAGAAGGTGGAGGCAAGGAAACAGATTCTTCCCTAGTGTCTTCAGAAGGAGTGCAGCCCTGTTGAACCTTGATTTTAGCCCAGTGAGACCCATTTTGGACATCTGACCTCTAGAACTATAAGAGAATATATTTATGTTGCTTAAGCCACTATGTTTATGATAATGTGCTATAGCAAAAATAGAAAATGAATACACCAACCAACACATAAAACAAGAGAAGCCTATAGAAGGGTAAGAAATGAGGTGCCTGTTCAATTCAACCCTTTGTGTCTGAGATCAGTGGGGTGGAGAGGTAGAAAAAAATTTTAAATCTCACTGAAGATGGAAGTTATCAAATTTCTTGTTTAAAATATAATGAATTCATTTTTGAGAAGTAAAACTAAATAGTGACTATTAAAAATCACAAATTAATGAGAAAGAACTATTTTCACTTGGCTATCTGTTGTCTTTAAAATTTGCTCTAGGGAGTTCCCTGGAGGTCCAGTGGTTAGGACTCCACACTCTCACTGCCAAGGGCCCGGGTTCAATCCCTGGTCGAGGAACCAAGATCCCACAAGCTGCATGGTGTGGCCAAAAAAAGAAAAAAAATATGCTCTAAATTGTTATCTTTTAAATTAATTAGGTGAATAATCACAATTGTGACATGAATGCTTGGATTTTTAAGAAATTATATTTTTATTCTGAAAAAGATGGAGTTACACACACATTGCAGTGGCTCAATTAACAGTTAAATGTGTGAAAAGTAAACCCTGATTCATGCAAAGCCCATGAGACCATGACCACAGCACCCAAAAGAGCCTCTAAGTACTTGGAAGGAATTAAGTGTCCTTAGGCCTGAGCTGGCCTTGACACCTATACGTAACAAAAAAGAAAATCCTTGTGCCATATATCCAGCCTCCTCCATACATGCTTATGGTATTAGTATGGAGAGGATCAATATAATTTTGTCTCTGAAGGCATTTCCTGCTTAGAAGTCTTGTGTTCAAGACTTACTGGTCAAGAGTGATCACGTCTTGGTGGCCTCTGAACTGCCGAGCCAGGCGTAAGGCTAAGTCATTGGCTTCAGATCTATTAAGAGAGCAGAGAGAAAGGGACAATGTGACATAAGCCCTTTTAAAAATCTTTCAAACCATTATTTACAAAGTTGAGGATTCCAAAGTCTGTTTAACTTCGAGATTATTCTTTGTACTACTCCAGGTCCTGTCACCTCCAGTCTTTGGTGACACTGCTCTCTCTCTAAGGCTAATCACTCTTTGACAGTATAGGATTCTTCATAAGTGAAAGTCAAATATTATATTTAATTTATTGAAGGCAAGAATGCCTTAGAACAACAAATTAGATCCGAAAATGTCCTAATTCTTTACAAAGAAAAAAGAAAAATCTTCTGGTTATAAACCAATCTTCTGGTTATTGGATTTTAAGGTATCTCACTGAAAAGAGAAAATGGATCACAGAATCATAATAGAACATTCACAGGATTTCTAATAGTTTTAACTCATACATATCATTTTAAATGTATGCTGTATAGACAGATTTCCTCCCACTATAACATTGTACAGGTGAGCTTTTCTCCTGTCATTAAACATGTATTTTCAAAAACATACTTTTTAATGTCTGTATAATATTCCATAGAATGGACATATCTATTCACTTGAATTGACTCATTCCTTCTTTGTGTTTGTGTTGGGGAAATGCTTACTGCCTAAGGAAACAAATCAATCAAAAATCTTATAATACTTATATAACTTGTTTAGTAGTTCTTTTTTTGCCAAAATTCCTTATTCATGCTTTGAAAGAACTATCTAGGTTCATCTAGCTTCTTTAGCTACTTACTCTATTGCCCAAAGAAGTGGGTGCCGTTTGACTAGTTAGGTTTTCTCACACGAACACCAGACTTGGATATTTTTGCCAATATTTTGTTACAACGCAAGTAATCCATCCTTTAGGGATACTTAAGGGTATGCTTTCCCCATCTTTCACCAAGGAAGCTGTGGTAATAAAAAGCTGAGTGGCATGCACTTGTTAATCATGGGACTGTTGTTACAGGCTGTGTCAGGAGTCCTGGAACATGCTGTCAGGTATCTTATCTACAAAGGGCTGGTGGGTCAAAGCAAAAGAACCAGAATGGTCAGGTCCCCCATGTGGGGTCATTAGTAAACGGCAAGAATCTTGGGAAACCTTTTTAGATATTTGTGCTCCACCAGCAATCAAACAGAAAAGAGAGGAAACAAAGAGATTGGTGGGAATGGGGATGGGTGGAAAACCTCAGAACATACCCTGAATTTGTAAAATAGCACACAGAGAGTCTGTCCGGCAGGGTTGCTGACAGGCGCTTGGCATACTCAACAATGTTGTCGTGGAGGAATCGAGAATTTGTATTTAGTAGTTCCATCTGTTTCTGGGCAGCTTTGACCACTTCTGGGTGGCAGTGTCCCACTAAAATTTAGAAGACAAAAGTCCCCAAAATGAGTTACAAATCTAAATGCCTGGGAAGTGAGGGGCATTCTGAAACAAGCAAAAAAATAAAGGTTGATTCTGTTCCTCTCCCACATTTTGCTCTAGCTCTTCCCCGCCTAGGACTACTGGCCCTGTTCAGCCGAGGAACTGCAGCCACTGCAATTCCTGGGACAAATATCAACGGTGCCAAGTCTGCCTTACTCCAGAAACGCATCCTTCAAGGCACGACAAAGACAGCACGTTACCGTGGGCTACGTTGTTGATGCAATCCAAGTACTGTTCACCTTTCTCGTCAAACATGTACTGCCCCTGGGCTCGCACTATTTTGATGGGATCCGCAGCAAAGAAAACTTTGCAGGAGGGCCTAGAAATAATGAAAGGAAACACTTTGGTCTGGTAGGACTGCTCAGTGTTTTTCCTTCTCAATGAAGGTCACGATCAGTGGAAAATTACAATTACGTAAAAGAAAGGGAAAACACAACCTGGGTGACATACTTTTTTTTTTTTTTTTTCATTTCATTTTAGCCTGGGACCTTTTACCTTAATCCCCCATCCGTGATACTGCTCACATTTCTTATGCTTGTTATATTAAATTTGCCATGATCTGACAACTCTATTTAGAAGCACAAGGATCAGCTCTGACAGCTCTAATTACACAAACCAGTAACTAATTTTCCTTTGAGAAACTTTGTTCAACCAGGAAAAAAAAACAAACTTTTTTTTTTTGAGGCTTCCTATGGGTCAGGAACTGACAGCTATTACAAATATTATCTCATTTAATCCTCCCAACAATAATATGAGTTATTATCATTCTCATTTTTATAGTTGAGGAAACAGACACCGAAAAATTAAGAAGCTTGGTTCAAGGTTACACAGCCAGTGAGAAAACCAGAATTTGAAAGTAGACTGTCTTGATCGTAACTAGATTTATCATGGTGAACATTTTGAAATGTACAGAAATATTGAATCACTATGTTGTGTGATAGTTACTAACATAGTGTTGTAGGTCAATTATACTTCAAAAATAAACTCATAGAAAAACTCATACTAGGGATATAATTTATATGTACAACATGATAAAGATAATTAACACTGCTGTATGTTATACACGAAAGTTGTTAAGAAAGCAAATCCTAAGAGTTCTCATCACAAGGTAAAAAATTTTTTTTTCGATTTCTTTAATTTTGTATCAATATGAAATGGATATTCACTAAACTTATTGGGATAATGACTTCATAATGTAAGTCAAATCATTATGCTGTGCAACTCAAACTTATACAGTGCTGTATGTCAATTATATATCAATAAAATTGGAAGAAAAAACAAAAGGTGGACTGCCTTATGCCATAGCCCAAAACAGGGCTTGCTTGCTAATCTAATCTCTCCCTCTAATCTAATTTGTAGAGAAATGAATAGCACTAAAAGCTAAATACAAATAACTTAGTGTGAAATACTAGGCAGGAGATTTTACAGATCATTTTCATGTCTTTTGATTGGTATTTGTCCTGCATCAAATGGATTTCCCTTTCTTAAATAATAAAATCCAATTATTATTCTAACCCTTTAATCCACTCTTTTCAGCATAATAAAGAGTCACCCATATTTTTGGTTATTTGGATGGCTGGCTGGAGTACAGATTTTAGCAACATAGGAACATCACAAAGATTTCTGAACTTGGTTCTATGGACATTTAGAAACTAAAACAAAATATTATTTTTATTTTGGTGATTTTGCATGCACAAAAAAAATACCACGTGCATTGGAGGTAGTTTAGAGGGTAATTAGATACATATTAAATGGATATGCAACTGTTTAGAAAGTATTGTGATTATTGTGAATAGGTAATTAAATTTTAAAATTGCCTAAGATTAAGCATCATCAGCTAAGATGAAACTAATATTTAATGAGAATTTCTTCTTGGTTCAAATTCAGCTGTTAGTTTATACCTACAAGTTAAAATTCAGAAAAACCCTTCGTTATGAATGTGGGCTGAAAACTTCGGACTTCACCTTGCCTCCTTGTTAATGTACTTCCCATCTTCTCACTCAGACTTCAGGTGAAATTCTTTCTCAGCCATTCCATGGCTACCATTCCTCCTTTCACAGACTTTGTTCTGCTCACGTCAGAAATCATTAGGTTTTCATTGGAATCTAACTATATAGGATTGAAAACTAACAGAAAGGAGTGCTGATTAGAAAAAGGGAAGGAGGTGATCCGGTAATGAGGTATCTGACTATTTTGACCCTACTGCGGGGGTTGAGAGAGATTTAACTAGTCTCCTAAACCACCTAGAAACCTCCTGGGTTGAGATCAGATCAAATCTCAAATCAGATCACAAGGTAACTTGACACTACTAGGACCAGAGTCCAGGTCTGACCTAAAGTTCGGTCCTGTACGCTCACCAAGTCGTCTATAACACGAGTAAAACAAAAGTAGACGGGAGAAAACACTGCATCTTTAAATTGTAATGAGGGCACAGCTGGGGAGACCAAGGTGAGTAAGTGGTATCTTACTCTTAAGAAAGTGGTTTCAAAGTTTTTTTACTGGCTGGATTAACCTTTTACTTCTTAACCAAGCGTGCAAGAAGAAAAAGTTCACTTTAAACAAAAGTTGTCATAATGAGTTTTCATTGCCATCGTCAAAAATATTTCGGAGTTCAGTTTTCTAAAACTTTCGAGGTGGTGGGAGCGGCGGAGAGCTACCCGTCTCCCTCCCAGAGCCCATCGCTGGAACGGTGTTCTACTTCAACGGCTCTCAACCTTCACGGTCAATTCCCCCAGCCGGCCGGCCAGCAGCCCTCACCCCCTCGGCGGGCTGCAGAGCGCGGGGACCGCTCTGGAGCCGGCTGGTCGGCAGCCCCCTCGGGCGGAGGCGAGGCGGGGCGCTCCGGGCGGGCGGCGGCGCGCGTGCGCAGGTGCGGCGGGCGGGTGGCGGTCCCGCACCCCGCCGGCAGCAGCCCGCTGGCCCGCTCCCTGCCCGGCTGCGGCTCTCCGCACCCCCGCGCCGGTGATTCCCCCTCTCTGCGCCTTTCCTCGGGGCTGGGGAGCGCTCACGCGATGTGCTTCCTCCTCAGCGCCAGGGTGTCTTGCTTGCTGTATAGCTCGCACATGCTGGCGGGGTGCCGGGCGCTCCCAGGGGTCTCCCCTCTCCGGTCCGTTCGCCTCCCTCGCGAGCCCGCGGGACTGTCTCAGCGGTGGCCCTTTTCTCTCGTTTTCCCCCGTTGGGTCCCCTTGCCCCGGGCGTCGGAGGTCAAAGGCGGCACCAACTAGCCAGGGTCATCTCCCTTTTAAGTCTTGCCCAGCCTTTGCCCTTCGCCAAGCCCCACCCTCACCCTCCTCCTCCGCCTGGTGCCTGCCTGGCAAGTGGCTGGACTAGCCACTGAGTCGCCACCCACCCCAGCCCCCCGCCCCCGGGCTAACTGGCTCCTGTTCCTGCCCTGCTGCCCACTTCGCCTCCCCACCCCTGCTACTTCTCCTAACTCGCCTTTTATTTCCTTAAATTTGCCTTGCCATGGCCTTTCTTCCTCCTCTGCCTGTGAATTCCCTCCTTCCCACTTTCTCTCTCCCTTTCTTTTTTTTTCTTTCTTTCTCTTTCTTTCTTCCTTCCTTCCTTCCTTCCTTTCTTTCTCTCCCTTCCTTCATTCCTTCCTTCCTTTCTTTCTTTCTCTCCCTTTCTTTCTTTCTTTCTTTCTTCCTTCCTTCCTTCCTTTCCTTTCTTTCTTTCTCTCTCTCTTCCTTCCTTCCTTCCTTCCTTCCTTCCTTCCTTTCTTTCTTTCTCTCCCTTTCTTTCTTCTTTCTTTCTTCCTTCCTTCCTTTCCTTTCTTTCTCTCTCTCTTCCTTCCTTCCTTCCTTCCTTCCTTTCTCTCTCCCTTTCTTCTTTCTTTCTTTCTTCTTTCCTTCCTCCCTCCCTCCCTCCCTTTCTTCCTTCCCTCTTTCTTTCTCCCATTATTTTCTTGTAAACATTCAAAGGGAGGCGCTCTCTGGAGACATCAGGAGGTTCATCTCCATTCTCGTTTTGAGCATATTCCAATACCATAATCTACTCAACAAAAGTAACAAGCCTTATGCCCTAAGGATAAATAACAGGGACTCAGCCTGTTATTTGTTGGGAGGGATAATATATACCGTGTTTCAGACACCTGCTTTAACAATAATTGCACTTCTAATTTCTCTGAAACTATACAGATTACAAAACATTCACTTGACTTATCTGGTTCAGTCCTCAAAACAGCCGCGTGGGAGATGAGCCTGAGAGTCACCATCCCCTTTAACACACGGGGACAGTGATTGCGGATCTACCTGATGGTGAACTTGGAATTCATTCCTAGGTTTCTTGACTCCTTTAGGATGATCTTTTCACACTGATCAAATTTGAAGTTAAACATGTGGACTGAAGGAAACCTAATTAACTATAACGTTAAATCATAAATTATTTGACGAAGTAGAGATCATCTGGTTTAACCCCTCTGTTTTGTAGATAAGAACAGCTAGGTACAGGAAAGGTAAAATCTCGCTCAGGGTCACGCAACTACTTAGCCACAGAGTTTAGATGAGATCATTTCATTCCTTGGGTTTTGAAAGACAGCAGAGAAAGCCTGATTTACCCATAAGAACACACTTGCTAAATGTTTGTAACTGACCTTTTTCTTGAATAAAGTTGTTTTTAATTAATATTAATGCCCTGCAGGAGTAGTAGAATAACATTGCCTAAGACAGGTTGAGAAATGGAGTTCTATGACGAACGGTGTGTTAAGAATTCTAACTGTTATCAGTGAAGGGCAGAAGGCACTTAGGAAACTTGCAACAAATCCCAATCATGTAACCTTGGTCTAGTTCCATACTTGAAAGAAGTGTACACCCGCTCTCAAACCACCTAGACCTGGTGAAGTCACAGACAGTCATGCTCCCTCCGTAAACTCCATGGTCCCTTGTTATTTCCAGTGCTTTAAAGTATATTCTTTAAATAATGCTGGACTAAGGGTCTTGGATTCTTGAGCTGGTTCTTCCATAAACTAGCTGGGTTTCTTGATCTTTTGGAGGCCAAACTTCTTTAAAATGTTCAAATTTTGTGTTAAAAAGAAACCCCAATCATTCTCTGACTAACAACATTATAAGGAAGGCTAAAAAGAGACCACGACTGTGGAATGAGTGTCAGGATTATTAAGATCTCATTGCTCTTGTCTTCTTTGTTCTTTTATTATTTTTTAACCAGACCTTTCAGTAGGGTTGACTACTCCTTTCTCCTTGAAATGCTTCCCCTTTTGATTTCTTGCCATGACCACACTTCCTTGATTTTCTTTTTCTCTCACTCAACATTCTCAACATTTAACTTGGTATCTCTGCGAGTAGGATCCTGGGCTTTTCCTTTTCTCTTGTACTCTTTCCCAAGGCACCCCAGAAATAATGCTCTTGGATTCAGAACCCATCAAGATGCCAAAATTACACCTCTACCTAGATTTCTCTTCTCAGTCCCAGATTCTCATCTCCACTTCCTTTCTTGACATCTCCACTGTGAGTTTTTGTAGACACCTCATACCTAATGAGTCCAAAATGGAAGCTTTGAACCCACTCCCAAAACTACAGCTTCCAATAAACCCCCCATCGCCAGGCATTTATTCATTCATTCAAAACATATCAAATTCTCAGTGTGCCACTGAACGTTTCGGTTGCTGGAGAGAAACAGTGAACTAGACTGAATGTGCCTGCCTTCAGTGGCTCTTGCTCCAGATCTGCACTGTCCAGTACATAGCCACTAGCCACAGGCGATTATTAAGGACTTGAAATGTGGCTAGTCGGAACTGAGGTGCACTGTCAGTGTAAAACACACACTGTATTTTGAAGACTCAGTACAAAAAGAACAGTAAGATCTCTCACTATTTTTTTTACAAATTTACTTTACTTATTTATTTTTGGCTGCGCTGTGTCTTCGTTGCTGCGCCCGGGCTTTCTCTAGTTGCGGCGAGCGGGGGCTACTCTTCAATGCAGTGTGTGGGCTTCTCATTGCGATGGCTTCTCTTGTTGCAGAGCATGGGCTGTAGGTTCATGGGCTTCAGTAGTTGTGGCTCGTGGGCTCTAGAGCACGGGCTCTAAAGCGCAGGCTCAGTAGTTGTGGTACACGGACTTAGTTTGCTCTGCAGCATGTGGGATCTTCCTGGACCAGGACTCGAACCCATGTCCCATGCATTGGCAGGCGGATTCTTAACCAGTGTGCTACCAGGGAAGCCCCTCCCATTATTTCTTATTTTATTTGCTTATTGAAATAATATTATGGATATATCGGTTTAAGTAAAATATATCATGAAAACTAATTTCACATCTTTTTTAATGTGACTACTAGCAAATTTTAAATTACCTATGTGTTTTGCATTACTTTTAAAAAAAATTTTAAGTGGAAGTAGAGTTGATTTACAATTCTGTGTTAATTTCAGTTGTACAGCAAAGTGATTCAGTTATACATATATATATTCTTTATATATATATCTATATATTCTTTTTCAGATTCTTTTCCATTATAGGTTATTACAAAATATTGAGTATAGTTCCCTGTGCTATACAGTTGGTCCTTGTTGGTTATCTCTTTTATATATAGTAGTGTGTATATGTTAATCTGAAACTCCTAATTTATCCCTCCCCTCCCTTTCCCCTTTGGTAACCATAAGTTTGTTTTCTATGTCTGTGGGTCTATTTATTTCTGTTTTGTGTATAATTTCATTTGCATCTTTTTTTAACATATAAGCGATATCATATGATATTTGTCTTTTTCTTTCCCGCTTATTTCATTTAATATGATGATATCTATGTCCATCCCTCTTGCTGCAAATGGCATTATTTCATTTTTTTTAAGGCTGAGTAATATTCCATTGTATATATGTACCACATCTTCTTTATCCTTTCATCTGTCAGTGGACATTTAGGTTGCTTCCATGTCTTGGCTATTGTAAATAGTGTTGCTGTAAACACTGGGGTGCATGTATCTTCTTGAATTATGGTTTTCTTTGAATATATGCCCAGGAGTGGGATTACTGGATCATGCATTACTTTTCAATTGGACAGCATTATTCTGATGGACAGAGTAAACAACTAAACAAATAAAATAACAAGATAATGGCTTAAGTTGCTTTAATTGTGGTAAGTGACTTGAAGGAAATAAACTGAGGGACATGATCCTCAGCCAGAAGCCTGGGAGTCCTGGATAATCTTTTTCTCAACTCCATCCCCATGTCAAATTATTTTTAAGTCCTGTTGCCTCCACTTCAAAATACATCGTAAATCTATGTGCTATCACCCTATCAACTACCACCCTGTGTAAGCCTTCTGCATCTTGCAAGACTATGCAAATATGCTCTGTTAACTCATTTCCTTGCTTCCCCTTCCCACCCTATGCAGCGAGATCATGTTCCTTCCCTCCTTAAAACCCATCAATGTCTTCTAGCGCTCTTCTCCAGGCTCATTTTGGACACCCTCCACCACCGAACACACACAACACACCCGTCTCCCTTGTCCTTCATCACTTCAAAGACTGCATTTGCTTCAGTTTCAGTTTAAACATCAGTTTAAACAGTCAGCCTCAGAGAGGTCATTCTTGACTATTCTGTCTCAAATAGTTCTTAATGAATTAAAAAAACTAATCTCTCCCCTGTTCCTCTGTCTTAATTTCCTCTTTATCTATCTTGTTCATCATTGTACCCCAGCACTAGCACAGCCCTTGGCATATGGTAGACTGATAAATATTTGTTGACGGACTGACTGAAAGGGAAAATCCATTTAAAGACTTAGTACCTTGTTTTGAAGATGAAAGTTCTTACAGCCATTTAGCCCTTGTGTGTTGACTGCCAACTTACATTTTTAACTATTTCTTTAGGTGAGAGATATTTAGACTCATTATCTTTTATGGGAAAGCAAGTTAACTGTTACATAAAAGATCATTTCCCCATTGTTTAACTTATTTCACAATGTGGAATATATAATATTAACTAAGTACCACGAATGGTCTTTAAATAAAAGACAGACACATAATAGCACCAAAATAAAGATGGATAAAGTCAACAGATCACCCTATGAAATACGTTGTCAAAAAACAAAGGTATTCTTGATATATTTTCTCATGTGCTTCTCCATCCTATGACTATTTGGTAGGAGTGGGTGCTGGAGTGCCTTTCCTCCCCGAAGTTGATGTTTCCTCAGTTTGGGTCCTGACCCTATTGATTGGCTCACCCTGTTGAGTGGGTTCTGACCTGAACGTCACAGATTTCTCAACTATCTAGGCTTTGTCAAACAAACCATACTGGTGCATGACTGAAATGAGAAAGCACAGCTCACATGAGTTTGGGACTTAAAGAATTCCACTCAATAGACTGATGTGAGAAGGGTCTGAATGGCAGGTTTTAATTTTTAAGTCAGTGAGAAACATGCAAAGGCGAATGCAGCATATGTCCCCAGCAACAGAGGTTTTCCAGCTGTTGCCAAACCCAAGTTTATGTGCCCAACACACAGTGAGGCAAAGAAAATTGAAATGTCAGAGTTTGGAGCAGGGAAATGTTTATTGCAGGGCCAAGCAAGGATAACGGGTGGTTGGTGCTCAGAAAACCCTAAATCCCTGATGGTTTTCAGGGAAGAGTTTTTATAGGCAAAATTTGGGGTGGGGGCTGCAGTGTGTGTGACTTTCTAATGATTGGTTGGTGGTGAGGTAACAGGGGAGTGGTCCAGGAATCTTAGGCTCAGCCTGAAGTTACCATCTTCCACCTGGGTGGGGGGGCCTTAGTTCCTGAGGAAGAACTCAAAGATACATTGTTATGGATATTCCCTGGGGAGGAAGCAGGACCCTGCCCCACCTCATTTCTTGACTGCTCCTCCCCTATTTCTACATTCCCTCTCTTCCCTGATTAGCAACTGTTTGAATCTGCCCTTTGGAATTCAGGGAAAATTAAGGAGGCTGAATGAACTCTGTTTCTTACAAACAAGAAATTGGGGGAGGAGGGAGCAATGCAGAGAAACGATTTGTACCTGGGAGGCCCTCACAGAGTCGTGCTTTGTTTCAAGATGAGGGCATAGGCATACACAGAGGGAAGACCATGTAAAGACATAGGGAGAAGATGGCCATCTGCAAGCCAAGGAGAGAGGCCTCAGAACAAACCAACCCTGCTGACAGCTTGATCTCAGACTCCTAGCCTCCAGAATTGTGAGACAATAAATTTCTGTTGTCTAAGCTATTCTATTGCAGGAGAATGGGGCACAAGAAAATGGTCACATCTCAGGTCTCAGCCAACTCCTTGGGACAGGCCACCAAGTGAGGGTCCTTGACTTTGCCCAGGGAAGCATTCAAGCGTGAGCCATAGTAAAGGGAAAGCAAGTTTATTTAAAGAGATACACATCCTATAGTCAGAATGTAGTCTGTCTCAGAACATGAGAGTGGCCCTGGGTTGTGGGGTGGTTAGTTTTTATTGGCTGGGTAATTTCATATGCTAACAAGTGGGAAGAATATTCTAACTATGTTGAAGAAGGGGCAGGAATTTCCAGGAATTGGGCCATCACCCACTTTTTGGCCTTTTATGGTCAGCCTGGGAACTGTCATGGCACCTGTGGGTGAGTCATTTAGCATATGCTAATATATTACAATGAGTGTATAGGGAGGCTCAAAGTCTACTGGAAACTGAATCTTCCTCCATCTTGGGCCTAATTGGTTGTAACCAGAATTTTTTTTAAACAAAACTATGGAACGCTTTACAAATTTGTGTGTCATCCTTGCACAGGGAACGTGCTAATCTTCTCCTGTCGTTCCAATTTTCGTATATGTGCTGCGGAAGCAAGCACATGGCGGTAACCAGTTTTTGTCATCTCCTCAAAGGCTGTCATTCTTTTAAAGGTTGTGCCCTTGGGACTTCCCTGGCGGTCCAGTGGTTAAGACTCTGAGCTGCCAATGCAGGGGGCGAGGGTTTCATCCCTGGTTGGGGAGCTGAGATTCCACATGCCACCCAGTATGGCAAAAAAAAAAAAAAAAAGAAAAGGTTGTGCCATGCCCCCTTCCTTCCTGTCTCAATTCGATCTGTAGTACTTTGCTATGACAGCCCTAGCAAACTAGTACACCATAATTGTTGTATTTTTCAGATGAGAAAACTGAAGAGCAAAGAGATTAAGTAACTTCTCCAATTAATAAATGAAAGAGCCAGGATTTGAACGTTGGTAAACTGATACCTAGACTTGTTCTCCTACCTATTGTGCATGCTCTCTGTGTGGATGAATTGATAAAGAAGATAACTGGATAGAGGGCAAAAAAGTTTCCTTCTTGCTCCAACTGGATCACACACAATTAGGCCAATTATTGAAATGTATTTTCCAAGGACGTAATCCATATAAGGTCTTGATGTTTTCCTCTGCAGGAGCTGGCAGAGGTTGGGGGCAAGTAATAAAGTCCCCGGGTCAGCAACTGATGGGCTGGGGAGGTGCGCTGAGCTCCGCAGGACGTTTATAGAATGTAGATCGAGCTAGACTCTTGCTCCATACATTGCTCTGCACTCCTGTTGTTCCCAGCAGATCTTGCTGGAGTACCTCCTTCTGGCCTCTCTTGACAGCTGTACATCTATTAATACTGCAAACAAACAAAACAAACAAAAACCCCTCATATATCAAGGAACACACTTAAAAAACATGGATGTAGATAATCTAAACGTTGGAGCTGTTACAGCTGAAGTGCTTTTAGTTCTAAGTAGGGAAAGCATTCTGTGACCTGTGAGTTTACACCTGGATCCTCCACTGGTTGGGGTCATGAAAAGCATAAGCTCTAGAAAGACTGAATTATTTTACATGGGAAAGGAAGGTCTGTTTCTCAGTGTACACTGCGGGCTAACACGGGACAAACTTGCCTAGTGAAAGGAATCCCTCAGGAAGTTTTTTTTTTTTTAAATTAATTAATTTTTGGTTGCGTTGGGTCTTTGTTGCTGTGCACGGGCTTTCTCTAGTTGCGGTGAGCAGGGGGCTGCTCTTCGCTGTGTTACGTGGGCTTCTCATTGCGGTGGTTTCTCTTGTTGTGGAGCATGGGCTCCAGGGCGCAGGGGCTTCAGCACTGTGGCTTGCGGGCTCTAGAGTGCAGGCTCAGTAGTTGTGGCTCGTGGGCTCTAGAGCACAGGCTCGGTAGTTGTGGCTTGCGGGCTTAGTTGCTCCGCAGCATGTGGGATCTTCCTGGACCAGGGCTCGAACCTGTGTCTCCTGCACTGGCAGGCGGATTCTTAACCACTGAGCCACCAGGGAAGCCCAGGAATTTTGTTTAAAGAACAGATTCCCAGACCCCTGCCCCATCCCAGCATGGGACTCTGGGAACCTGTATTTTTACCAGACGTCATAGATTTTTATCATCAGGCAAGTTTGAGAAACATTTTAATAGGAGAGAGGCTAGAGCCACGAAGCCATTTTGACACATCTCTGTTATTCCCAGTCTAAGATCTCACTATCTCTTTCCTGGATTATACCAACATCCTCTTATTACATCTCCAGGTTTCATCGTGGGTCCCCTCCAGTGCCTTGTCCTCAGAGCAGCCAGAGTGACACATTTAACACGAAAGCTGGATCATTCCACATCCCTGCAAATATTTCTTCATGATTTCCCACTCTACTTCGGAATACAGCCCCCAATCCCGAGCAAGGCCTGCTAGCCCTGTGTCCCCCAGCCTTGCCTCTTGCTCTCTCCCTCTTTTAGGCTCATGACCAGGTGCACTGGCCCTCCTCGGAGCTGCCCTCCTGGCACTCGCCCTACACACACCTCTCCCCACTCGACTCAGGTCTCAGCATCCACCATGCTTGCTCCTGGTGGCTTCAACCCCCATCACCCTCCCCGCTCCCCACTTAGGAAGCCAACGCCAACCAACCTGTCTTTTTTCAGTATTTTCATAGCATCCCACACTGGTAGCACTTGGCACCGCTGTTATTAATCAATAACTTAGCTGTGTTTAAAGCCTAGTTTTTCCTCTCAAGAATTAAAGTTCCCTGGGCCAGAAATTGGGTCTGACATTTTCCCACTGTTTCCCCAGTGTCTGGTCCATGGCCCGGCACGTAGTAGGTACTCAAAAATGTTCTAAAAGTAAACATCAAATTTGGTAACCAGTATAATAACAGTCATAGCTACTTCCGCCCACGTGGTTGGCATATGCTGGGTGCTTTGACTTCTATCTCTCCAGTCCTCATACCAGCATGTGGTTGTTATTGTCTCCATTTTCAGAGAAGGGAATTGAGACTCAGAAGGCTGCATGCTTTCCTCCAGGTCACAGAGCTGCTCTGGGGTCAAGCTAGGACAATATCTAAAGTCCATGCCCCTTCCATTCTGCCTGACTGCTGAGGTGCTTCCTGGTACACTATCGTTACCTGCCTTCTTAAAACTCCTCTCTTAGGAATTTCCTGTTTATTCTCTTCTTGACATTGCCAAGCTAGTCTCTGCTAACAGAGACGGCTTCTTGCGGGTTTGGCTGAAACAGATAGCTGCTTTTCCAGGAGAAAGTCTGTTTGAGGCTTACAGTCAAATGGAAAAAAAAAAAAAAAGCTATCAATGCAGCAGCATTAGGCAGGTGCCTTAGTGTTCTTTAAAGTGAAAAAGTTCCGAAATGTAAGTCTCTTTAGGTGACTAAGTACAGAACTAACAGATGACACTGCAAGAATACACAGGGGACATGGGAGTGCCAGGGCCCCCAGGCCGGCTGCCAGCAAGCAGCCTCCTGGGAACTGGCAGGTCTTAGGAGCCGCGTGGCTGCCGAAGGGACTTGGCCAACAAGATTCCTTTCTCCCCTGCTTGCCACTGAGGCTGAAGGATGAAGAGAGGCAGGCCCGGGGCAGCCAAGGTTATATAACATGTATGTTCTATTTTTTAAAATGGAAGTAAAGTGTTGTCTAGTTTGATACTGTAAAGTTTTTTTAAAAATATGTATGCTGAGGTTTTCATGGCGTTCAGTTTTTTTTTTTTTAAATAAAATTTATTTATTTATTTATTTACTTTTGGCTGCATTGGGTCTTCGTTGCTGCGCGCGGGCTTTCTCTAGTTGTGGTGAGCGGGGGCTACTCTGTTGCAGTGCGCGGGCTTCTCGTTGCGGTGGCTTCTCTTGTTGCGGAGCACGGGCTCTAGGCGCACAGGCGTCAGTAGTTGTGGCGCACGGGCACAGTAGTTGTGGTGCACGGACTTAGCTGCTCCACAGCATGTGGGATCTTCCCGGACCACAGCTCAACCCGTGTCTCCTGCATCGCCAGGCAGATTCTTAACCATTGCGACACCAGGGAAGTCCGGCATTCAGTTTTTGTTCCTTGAATTTCCTCCCCAGCCCACAGTTTGCCTGACAGAAAGACCTGTGGTAGGTTTTGTGGTGGCCATTTGCTCCTGTAAAAGCCAGAGTCATGCCTCCTCTGGGAGCGAGACCTACCATGGAAAGTAAAATGCCTTGAGGAGCTTTCTGGATGGGAAATCGCAGGCAGCAGGGAGGGTCTTGTTGCAGAGCGGTCATGAGCCTGAACTGCTGTGCCTGGGAAAGTGGGAGAAATTCTTGTTCCGGAGATGCGGGCTCAAGAGAGGAGGGGGAAGGAGAGAGAGAGGAGGGTTATAAGGGGGAAGCTGGAGCTTGTGTGTGGAAGGAAATGGTCAAGGAAACTACGTTTTAAAGAGCAGGGTTGTCCAGTACATACCCTTGGGGCCTGCTGTGGAAATCAAGGGACCGGGGTTGAATTCTATAAAGGGGTCCACAGTGCAGAGTGGGAACCATGATGCAGCAGAGGCGGAACCTGGAGGCAGAGCTGGACGAGAACAAACAGCACCTTGACCCCTCCTGGGACTTCACCCAAAATGTACAAAGGAGTTTGCAGACACTGTTTCCTAGATTTCCAGGGGCAGGGAGACCCCAGCTGACATCTGGTTTGCGTCTGTAGAGAGTTCCCTTCCCATACTTGTCTCTCAACTTCATCTTTGGCATCTCTTTTTCTTTTATAGGGAAACCGTGGTACAAGGAACAGGAGTTTTGGAGACAGACTGACCTGAATTTGAAACTGAGCTCTGTTTCAACTGTTTAACCCAGTTGAACGACAATTTTGTTAGCTATAAAAAGCAACTCAAAAAATCCCCGCAGGCACTCCCTATGCCTCTTCCCTGCTTTACTTTTCTCTGTAGAACTTATCACCTTCTAACATAATAAATTTTTTACTGATTTCAAAAAAAAAAAAAAAGCATCTCACAGGAAAGGATTACGAGGAGGTTTAAATTAAATGACATATCATACATGGGTTAAGAGTTTAGGTCTTGGAGTCAGACGGCTTAATTCAAATCCTGGGTCCACCGTTGGCCGGCTGTATAATTTCTCAGCAAGCTATTCAACTTCCTTTTATGAAAAATAAGGCAAAAATTAGGTTGTTGGGAAGATCAAATGAGATAATACAGTAAAGCGCTTAGAACAGTGCCTGGCATTACAGCTAGCGTTTAATAAGTGTTAGCCATCATTGTTGTTGTTACCATTATTATATATGTAAAATGTCTGGTCTTGATAGTTCATTGATTAATGACTTTTGCTCTTTAATTTTATAGGAATACAAGATCTGAGAACTCCCATGCTACTGACAGCTCTTTTTCCCAGAGGAATTAACTAAAAGAGAACCAACCGATCACATATATCAGTTATGAAGGTGCATAGAAGCTTTAGTCATTTCTCTCCTCACTTTATCCTTTATAAAGACCTCTGGCTAAGGGGTTTAAAATGTTGTTGATACAGAAATATTTTTATTTGGAAAAAAAAATGCTGTCAGTTCTAAGAAATATACCCTATGTTTTTCTTTGCCCTTCAACAATCTCCTTGTAATTTGAATCACCAGGCCTCATGCTCTCACTGTGGAGAGTCTGCTCTGCCTTTGATGCTCTTCTACTTTCTTACATTTAAATTCCTGTTATTGCTTTAGGTTGATTGTTACCAACTTTCCATTGTATTTGCAGCATCTACATGCCAAGGTTGTGAAAGCCGTTCTAAATAAAGGATTTTCAAAAGCAAGTTCTGGAAAGGGAAGCTTTCCAGGCCCTGTCACTGTGGAACAATACTGTTTAGTGCTCTGGTTGTGATGGTCCCTCCTGGGATAAGCATAGCTTGGTGGATAGAGGGCCTGAGTTCAGGGCCTGGCTCTGAGCTTAGGTATGTGATCTTGGTCAAATCATTTACGTTTTCTCTTCTTTAGTTTCCTCAGGTAAAATAGGATAGCTGACTCTGGAGGGAGGGAGAGGAAATAAATTATCTATATAGTCCTGAGATACGGTTAATGCTCCACAAGTGCTGGTTCTTACTGTTAATGGTTAGGATACTTTAGTAAATTATTTCAGGCCCCAGACCAGACTCTTTCCCATCCCCGCTCAGCAAGTAATGAAATCTAGTAGTGCTGAAATGCCAGGAAGGGTTTGGTGTTGGTGGTTGGTCGTATTCCCCAGCCCTGCACGCTATCGTAATCTTGAATGTAATGGTTCTGAGTCTCCTGAGGTAGCACCCTGCCTTCTCATTACCTATGGCAGCCTCCCCACTCGAGAGATCTTCTTAGACCAGCGCACCCTGTCCTGCCTGGGGTGGGATTCACTCACCTCAGCTTCTCTGGGTGACTTACCAGCCAGGCCATTTCACTTTCCCCAGCTGGTTTTTATAGATTCTGTAAGATTCAGATGATAAAATCAGTGTGAAATGATTTTTAAATTGGGAAATGTTAGAAAAATATGTTATTTTGTAATAAGTTGATAATAATGGTTATTGTAATAAATACCCAGGCTTTTCTGAAGCTTGTTTTTTTCTTCTTTTAGTCATAATGCTGGGGATCTCCTTTTGCAGTGGTGGTAGTGTTGAGCAAGGTTCTATATCCGAGAAAGGTTGTGAAATGCATGTTAGTCAGATTTTGCTAATTATTAGCCACAGTATATGATTTGAAGGAGGAAGACAGAGATTTTGGGGGGATTACTGAGTGGAGTTAAACCATCCTCATGTGCTTTAAATTTGGATAACTTTGGAGAGTGTAGAAGGGGCTTATTTTGAGGCATTATGTTATAGATTGTCGATTTCAAGCTCAGAAATGAATGGAAATGCACTTTCCTTTATTTCCAAATGGCTGTTCTTTTTGGAATCCTCAATCTACTTTCTCATTTGTCCCTTAGTAAACACACCTAGTCTTTAGTAGAGGTTGAAGGAGAAAGTACACACTGTCCACCTTAGTCTAACTGTGCTCTTTACTGAAATGTTTATAAGTTTGGGCAGGACTACCAGCTGCTCTATTTGCTGAGAAACCCCATTTCCAATTCCTCTGACTTTGAGGGTCACCACAGCCCAAAGCCACCCCAGCCCCCAGGACTCTGGTGCCCTCCCGGACAGGATTCTGCTCTGCCTGTGCAGTGTCCAGCAGTAATGGGAGTGCTTCTACCCTTACATACAGAAGAGATTTTTATATAAAAGGCCCATACGCAGACACAAACTCATTTGCAAGTGTACCAGGACCTCTGTTCCACTCCAGTCAAAATGTCCTCATTTGCTAAGAAAAACCTGAATCAGGGCTTAAAAACCATGACCAACATATAAAAGCACTTTTCTTCTAAGAACTATGAGTTCAAGATCTATTTAATATTTCTCTTGGTTTCCCTTACAACACTTTCTTTGTGCTACCATTATCGAATTTACTATATGTTTCCCCGGGGCCTTCCAGGGGGTTGATTTTGTCTGTAGAGATAGCAGATACCTTGAGGGCAGGGGCCTTCTTTTGCTCGTCTTATTCTGGGGCTTTGTCTGTGTTGTGTGCTAAAGTGTTTTATTTTTATTTATTTATTTTTTTTGCGGTACGCGGGCCTCTCACTGTTGTGGCCTCTCCCGTTGCGGAGCACAGGCTCCGGACGCGCAGGCTCAGTGGCCATGGCTCACGGGCCCAGCCGCTCCGCGGCATGTGGGATCCTCCCAGACCAGGACACGAACCCGTGTCCCCTGTATCGGCAGGCGGACCCCCAACCACTGCGCCACCAGGGAAGCCCTAAAGTGTTTTTGACTTGAATAAAGTGTGGGGTGGGGAAGGTAGCTTGAGAAAGATTGAAAGAGAAAAATATTAAACAATTTTCACTTTTTGAACATAAATTGAATGATTTTACATTAATTAAATTTTTAGAACTTGCTATCACATCAGTCAAGGTAGTTTTTTTTTTTAACATCTTTATTGGTGTATAATTGCTTTACAACGGTGTGTTAGTTTATGCTGTATAGCAAAGTGAATCAGCTATATGCATACATATATCCCCATATCCCCTCCCTCTTGCGTCTCCCTCCCTCCCACCCTCCCTATTCCACCCCTCTAGGTGGTCACAAAGCACCGAGCTGACCTCCCTGTGCTATGTGGCTGCTTCCCACTAGCTATCTATTTTACATATGGTAGTGTATATATGTCCATGCCACTCTCTCACTTCGTTCCAGCTTACCCTTCCCCCTCCCTGTGTCCTCAAGTCCATTCTCTATGTCTGCGTCTTCATTCCTGTCCTGCCCCTACGTTCTTCAGAACCTTATTTTTTTCCTTTAGATCCCATATATATGTGTTAGTATACAGTATTTGTTTTCCTCTTTCTGAACTCACTCTGTATGACAGTCTCTAGGTCCAACCACCACACTACAAATAACTCAATTTCGTTTCTTTTTATGGCTGAGTAATATTCCATTATATATATGTGCCACATCTTCTTTATCCATTCCTCTGTTGATGGACACTTAGGTTGCTTCCATGTCCTGGCTATTGTAAATAGTGCTGCAACGAACATTGTGGTACATGACTCTTTTTGAATTATGGTTTTCTCAGGGT